>NW_026991305.1:0-135745 GCF_036370855.1 Dromaius novaehollandiae
GGCGGGGTGGGATCTGCTTTGGGGGGGCGTGGCCTCCCCTCGGGAGGGGGCGTGGCCTGCCGAGGCCCCGCCCCCTCCGCTGACCCCGCCCCCTCTCTCCCCAGTGTACTTCAGCACCTAACGGGGGCTGCAGAGCCGAGCGCCCCCCCCCCCGCCGCTGTCACCCATGGGACCCCCCCCCCCCGCCGTGTCCCCCTCACCCCCAGGGGCCCCCCCAGCACCCAGGGTGCCCCCAGGACCCGTGGAGCCCCCCCAGCACCCATTGCTGCCCCCCAGCACCCAAGGGTGCCCCCCAGCCCCACAGTGCCCCCCAGCACCCATCGCTGCCCCCAGCACCCCAAGGGTGCCCCCAGGACCCGTGGAGCCCCCCCAGCACCCATCCGCTGCCCCCCAGCACCCAAGGGTGCCCCCCAGCCCCACAGTGCCCCCAGCACCCATCGCTGCCCCCCAGCACCCAAGGGTGCCCCCAGGACCCGCGGTGCCCCCAGCACCTGTCGCTGCCCCCCAGCAGCCAAGGGTGCCCCCAGGACCCGTGGTGCCCCCCAGCACCCATTGCTGCCCCTCAGCACCCAAGGGTGCCCCCCCCCAGCCCCACGGTGCCCCCCAGCACCCATTGCTGCCCCCCAGCACCCATGCAGCACCTATATTCCCCCCCCCAGCACCCCTGGGTGCCCCCTCCCTGGCCGTCGTGCGTGTGTGGCTGTGCCTGGCTGTAAATACCCCCCCCCCAATTTTGTGGGTTCGGCGATTTATCCCCGGGGTTTTGGGGTGCCCCCACCCCCAGGCCCCCCCCCCAGAACGGCCCCCCACCTGCACCCCCAAAAAAGCCGCCCTGCACCCCAAAAATGGCCCGCGCTGCAGCTCCCCCACCTCAAAATGGCACCCTGCACCCCAAAATCCCACCCTGCACCCCCATATCCTGCTCTGCACCCCGAATGACACCCTGCACCCCAAAATGGCACCCTGCACCCCAAAGAGCCCCATTGCACCCCAAAAATCCCAGCTGCACCCCATATCCCACCCTGCACCCCGAAATCCCGACCTGCACCCTGAAATCCAGCCCTGTACCCTAAAAGGACACCCTGCACCCCAATATCCCACCTTGCACCCCGAAAGGGCACCCTGCACCCCAAAATCTCACCCTGCACCTCGAAATCCCAGCCTGCACCCTGAAATCCCACCCCGCACCCCCAAATCGCCTCCTGCACCCCAGAAGACCAACCTGCACCCTCAAATCGCCCTGACCCCCCCCTGCACCCCAAAATCCCAACCTGGACCCCAAATGCCCCCTGCACCCCAAAATGCCTCCCTGCACCCCAAAAATCCTCCCTGCACCCCATATCCCCCTTCAACCCCCAAATATCCCTGTTGCACCCCAAAAGTCCCAGCTGCACCCCCAAATATCCCCCTCAACCCCCAAATATCCCCATTGCACCCCAAAAATCCTCCTGCACCCAAAAGCCTTCCCTGCACTCCCAAATATCCCTGTTGCACCCCAAAAATCCCAGTTGCACCCCAATATCCCTCCTGCACCCCAAATATCCCAGTTGCACCCCCAAATTCCTTCTCTCCACCCCAATATCCCCCTCAACCCCCAAATATCCCCATTGCACCCCAAAATCCCTCCCTGCACCCCAAAAATCCCAGCTGCACCCAGAAAATCCTAATTGCACCCCAAAATGCCCCCTGCACCCCAAAATATCCCTCCTGCACCCCCAAATATCCTTGTTGCACCCCAAAAATCCCCATTGCACCCCAAAATGCCCCCGCACCCCAAAATCCTCCCCTGCACCCCCAAAATCCCCCTGCAGCCCCAGCCGCCACTGCCACCCCCCAGGGTCATTTTTGGGGTCCCCCCCCCGGGTTTTGGAGCCTTTTGGGGTTCCACCCCCGAGCTGAGCACAAGGGGGGTCCCCCAAATTGGGGGGGTCCCCCAAAACAGGGGGGGCCCCAAAAGCGGGGTTTCTCCCCCAAAACCGGGTCCCCAAAAGGAGCCACCCCCCCCCCATTTTTGGCCCCCCCCGGATTTAACCCGGGCACCCCCAAATTTGGGGGGGTCCCCAAAATCCTCCACCCCCCCATTGCTTCCAGGGGCCCCCCCAAACCCCCCATTTTTGGGGAAAACACCCCAATTTCGCCCCCCGAGACATTCCAGCCCCCCCTTTTTTTTTGGGGTGCCCCCCCGGGGGGGGCAGCACAGGAGAGGGGCCCCTGGGGGGGGACCCCAAATTGGGGAGGAATCAGGAAAATAAGGGGGGACCCTAGATTTTTTGGGGGGGGGGTTGAAGATTTTGGGGGAACCCTCATTTTGGGGGAAAATCGCAGGATTTTGGGGAACCCCAAGATTCAGAAGTCGATTTTGGGGGGACCCCGATATTTTGGGGGGGCCCCCAAATGGGGGGGGCAGAAGTATTGGAGGAGGCGGAAATTTGGGGGGCTCCCAAAAAAGTGGGGGGGACCCCAAAATTTGGGTCCAAAAACCCCAAATTTGGGATTTAGGGGGGTTGGGGGGGGCACGCCAAATTGGGGGGAGAAGCTGCAATTTGAGGGAAAACCCTGAAATTCTGGGCAAAGCCCCCCCAAAAAGGGCCCCCTGAAATATGAAGGAACCCGAAATCCCCCAATTTGAGGTGCCCCCCAAGAACAAAAAATGGGGGGAAAAAAAAAGGCAGAAATTTGGGGAGGAAAACCTGATATTTGGGCAAAACTCCTAAATTTTGGGGGTGAGGGGGTCCAAATGCTGGGGGGGACCCCAAAATGAGGTGCCCCCACCTAAAAAAATGGGGATTGATTAAAAAATGTGGGGAATTAGGTAAAAATGGGGGAAATCTGGTAAAAGTGGGGGGAAATCTGGTAAAAACGGAGGAATTTGGGAAATTGGGGGGCCCCGAAATAGATTTTTTTTTGGACGAGGCATTGAAAGGTTTTTTGGGGGGGACCCCCAAATTTGGGGGGTTTATGGGGGATTCCCTTAAGGGGGGGGGTCTCCAAAGTGAGGGGGGCCCCCAAAAGGAGGGGGAACCCCAAAAACGAGAGGAATCACCCCAAAAGAGGGGGGACCCCAATTTCTCTGGGGGGTGCCCCAAAACCGAGGGGAATCACCCCAAAAGAGGGGGGCCCAAAAAGAGGAGGAATCCCCAAAAGGGTGTTTCCCCCCCCAAAAAAAAGAGGTAGGGAGCCCCAAAAATGTGGGGAATCACCCCAAAAATGGGGGGGATGCCAAAAAGAGAGGGGGAGTCCCAAAAAGAGGGAAATGGCCCTAAAATGGAGGACCGCCCAAAAAGAGGTGGACGCCCCCAAAAGGTTATTTCCCCCCAAAAAAAGAGGTAGGGAGCCCCAAAAAAGGGGAATCAGCCCCAAAAGGAGAGGGAACTCCCAAAAAAGGGTGATTTTCCCCCGAAACGAGGTAGAGCGATGCTGAAAAAGAGGGGAATCACCCCAAAAAGAGGGGAATCACCCCCAAAAGAAGGGAAGACCTCAAAATGAGGGAAATCACCCCAAAATGAGGGGGACCCCCAAAAAGGGTGATTTTCCCCCAAAATGAGGAGGGACCCCCCAAAATGGGTGGATTTTGCCCCAAAACGAGGTAGAGAGATGCTGAGAAAAAGGGAAATCACCCCAAAATGAGGGGAATCACCCCCAAATGAGGAGGGATCCCAAAAAAGGGTGATTTTTGCCCCAAAATGAGGGGGGACCCCAAAAAGGGTGATTTCCCCCGAAACGAGGTAGAGAGACGCTGAAAAAGAGGGAAATCATCCCAAATGAGGGGAGAACCCCCCAAAAGAGGGAAATCACCCCCAAATGAGGGGAATCACCCCAAAAGGAGCCCCTCCAAAAAAGGGTGATTTCACCCCCAAAATGAGGGGGACCCTAAAGATGGGTGATTTTGCCCCAAAACGAGGTAGAGAGATGCTGAAAAAGAGCGAAATCACCCCAAAATGAGGGAAATCACCCAAAATGTGGGGGGACCCCCAAAAAAGGGTGATTTTCCCCCAAAATGAGGAGGGACCCCCCAAAATGGGTGATTTGCCCCGAACGAGGTAGAGAGATGCTGAGAAAGAGGGAAATCACCCCAAAATGAGGGGAATCACCCCCAAATGAGGAGGGATCCCAAAAAAGGGTGATTTTGCCCCAAAATGAGGGGGACCCCAAAAAGGGTGATTTCCCCCGAAACGAGGTAGAGAGACGCTGAAAAAGAGGGAAATCACCCCAAAATGAGGGGAATCACCCCAAAAGGAGACCCCTCCAAAAAAGGGTGATTTCACCCCAAAATGAGGGGAACCCCCAAAATGGGTGATTTTGCCCAAAACGAGGTAGAGAGATGCTGAAAAAGAGCGAAATCACCCCAAAATGAGGGAAATCACCCCAAAATGTGGGGGGACCCCCAGAAAAGGGTGATTTTGCCCCAAAATGAGGGGGACCCCCCCAAAATGGGTGATTTTTTCCCCGAAACGAGGTAGAGAGACACTGAAAAAGAGGGAATCACCCCAAAATGAGGGAAATCATCCCAAAAGGAAGGGAAGACCCTAAAATGAGGGAAATCACCCCAAAAGGAGGCAGACCCCAGAAAAGGGTGATTTTGCCCCAAGATGAGGTAGAGAGACGCTGGAAAAGAGGGGAACACCCCAAAATGAGGGGGGACCCGCCAAAAAAGGGTAGATTTCACCCGAAAACGAGCTAGAGAGGCACCAAAAAAGAGGAGAATCACCCCAAAATGAGGGGGGGACCCAAAAAGGGTGATTTTGCCCCAAAACGAGGTAGAGAGACACTGAAAAAGAGGGAAATCACCCAAAATGAGGGGAATCACCCCAAAATGCGGAGGACCCCAGAAAAAGGTGATTTCACCCAAGAACGAGGTAGAGAGACGCCGAAAAAGAGGGAAATCACCCCAAAATGAGGGAAATCAACCCAAAATGAGGGGGAACCCCAAAAAAGGGTGATTTCACCCAAAAACGAGCTAGAGAGGCACCAAAAAAGAGGAGAATCACCCCAAATGAGGGGGGACCCCAAAAAGGGTGATTTTCCCCCAAAACGAGGTAGAGAGACGCTGAAAAAGGAGAATCACCCAAAATGAGGGGGGGACCCCAAAAAAGGGTGATTCGCCCCAAAACGAGGTAGAGAGACGCTGAAAAAGAGGGAAATCACCCCAAAATGAGGGGGGAGATCCCAAAAAAGAGGGAAATCACCCCAAAATGAAGGGGACCCCCCCAAATTTCCCCCTTTTTGGGGGGGGGTCAGTTTTGGGGGGCCCCTGCCTGGAGCCGTGTGTGTGCGTGTGCCTGTTTCGGGGGGGGGCACGGGAAAACCCCCATTTCCCCCCTTTTTTCCCCCAAAATTCCCAGCCGGAGTGGACCGAGACCCCCCTGGGGGGGGGCGAAGACGTCGCTGGAGCCAAAACTGGGGGGTTTCACCCCAAAAACCGCCGCATTTTGGGGAGCTTTTTTGGGGGCCCCCTTATCAAAAATGTTACTTTTGGGGGGCAGATTTTGGGGCGGAGTCCCCAAAACTGGGGGATTTTGCGGGGGCTCCCCCCCCCCTCACCCTGGGGGGGGGGTTGGGGGGGTCCCCAAATTTGGGGGGGCCCCGGGGGGGGGCCCCGAGTCCTGGTGTGAAACGTGTAGAATAAAAAAACCGCCGTGTCCCGTGAGCCGGCCGGACCCGAAACGGGCGGAAACGGCCCCAAAACGGGGCCCAGGGCGGAGGGGGGGGATGGGGAGACCCAAAATCGGGGGAAACGGCCCCAAAACGGGGCCCTGGGCAGAAATGGCGGGGAATCGCCCCAAAAATTGGGAGGGGGAGTGGGGAAAATTGGGAGACCCAAAACCGGGGGAATTGGCCCCAAAATGGGGAGGGGAGGTGGGAAAATGGGGAGATCCAAAAGTGGGGGAAAGAGCCCCAAAATGGGAAGGGGACATGGGAAAATTGGGAGAGCCAAAACATGAGGAAATGGCCCCAAAATGGGGAGGGGAGTGGGGGGAAATGGGGTGACCCAAAAGTGGAGGAAATGGCCCCAAAATGGGGAGGGGACTGGGGAAACGGGGAGACCCAAAACTGGGGGAAATGACCCCAAAATGGAGAGGGGGGGGGATGGGGAAAATGGGGTGACCCAAAAGTGGGGGAAATGGCCCCAAAATGGGGAGGGGGGTGGGGGGAAATGGGGTGACCCAAAAGTGGAGGAAATGGCCCCAAAATGGGGAGGGGACTGGGGAAACGGGGAGACCCAAAATGGGGGGAAATGGCCCCAAAACGGGGCCCGGGGTGGGAGGAGGGAAATGGGAGGGAATCGACCCAAAATGGGGAGACCCAAAACAGGCGGAAATGGCCCCAAAATGGGGAGGCGATTGGGAAAATGGGGAGACCCAAAATGGGGGGAAATGGCCCCAAAATGGGGAGGGGATTGGGAAAATGAGGAGACCCAAAATGGGGGTAAATGGCCCCAAAATGGGGAGGGGGGTGGGGGGAAATGGGGTGACCCAAAAGTGGAGGAAATGGCCCCAAAATGGGGAGGGGATTGGGAAAATGGGGAGACCCAAAATGGGGGGAAATGGCCCCAAAACGGGGCCCGGGGTGGGGGGAGGGAAATGGGAGGGAATCGACCCAAAATGGGGAGACCCAAAACAGGGGGAAACGGCCCCAAACGAGGGGCTCGTGGCGCGAGGGGCGGGGCCGATGACGCAATGGGGCTCCGCCAATCAGGGCTCAGCCGCGGGGGGGGGCGGGGCGCCGTGACGTCAGCGCCGCTGCCGACGTAATGAAGGAACGTCATAGGGCTCCGACCCCCCCCCCCGGGGGAAAGAAACGGGAGGGGCCCAGGCGTCCGGGAGCCCCCCCCATCCCCCCCAGACCCCAGAGGGGCCCAGGCGTCCGGGACCCCCCCCTCCCCCCCCCCCCCGGAATGAGCCAGTCCTGGGTACAAACCGGGGGCCCCGGGGGGGCTCCAATAATTTAATGCACTTGAAACAGGTGACCGGCAGCACCCATGGGTGGGGGGGTCCCATCCATGTAGCACCCATGGGTGGGGGTTCATTGGGTGCAGGGCCCATGGGTGGTGGTGGGGGTCCCATCCATGTAGCACCCATGGGTGGGGGTTCATTGGGTGCAGCCCCCATGGGTGGGGGTCCATTGGGCTCAGCCCCCATGGTTGGGGGTCCCACTGGGTGCAGGTCCCATGGGTGGGGGTCCATTGGGTGCAGCCCCCATGGCTGGAGGGGCCCGTTGGGTGCAGCCCCCATGGGTGGGGGGGGTCCCATCCATGTAGCACCCATGGGTGGGGGTCCCACTAGGTGCAGGACCCATGGGTGGGGGAGTCCCATCCATGCAGCCTCCAGGGGTGGGGGTCTATTGGGTGCAACCCCCATGGGTGGGGGGCTCTCATGTCGATGCAGCACCCATGGGTGGTGGGTTCATCCCGTGCAGCACTGGTGGGCGGTGGGTCCGTGGCTTGTAGCACCCACGGGTGGTGGGTCCATCCCACGTAGCACCCACGGGTGGTGGGTCCATGGGTTCTAGCACCCATAGGTGATGGGTCCATGGGTCATGGCACACCCATAGGTGGTGGGTCCATCCCACATAGCACCCGTGGGTGGTGGGTCCATGGGTTCTAGCACCCATAGATGGTGCGTCCACGGCCTGTAGCACCCATAGGTGGTGGGTCCATCCCACGTAGCACCCATGGGTGATGGATCCGTGGGTTCTAGCACTGATAGGTGATGGGTCCACAGCTTGTAGCACCCATAGGTGGTGGGTTCTTCCCATGTAGCACCCATGGCTGATGGCTCCATCCCATGTAGCACCCATGGGTGGTGGCTCCACCCCACGTAACACCCATAGGTGGTGGGTCCATAGCTTGTAGCACCCATAGGTGGTGGCTCCATGGGTCATAGCACCCGTAGATGGTGGCTCCACCCCACGTAGCACCCATGGGTGATGGGTCCATGGGTCATAGCACCCATAGGTGGTGGCTCCACCCCACGTAGCACCCATGGGTGATGGGTCCATGGCTTGCAGCACCCATAGGTGGTGAGCCCATGCGTTCAAGCACCCACAGATGGTGGCTCCACCCCACGTAGCACCCATAGGTGATGGGTCCATGGGTCATACCACCCATAGGTGGTGGGTCCATAGGTTCTAGCACCCATAGGTGGTGGCTCCATGGGTCATAGCACCCGTAGATGGTGGGTCCATCCCATGTAGCACCCATAGGTGATGGGTCCATGGCTTGCAGCACCCATAGGTGATGGGTCCATGGGTCATAGCACCCATAGATGATGGCTCCATCCCACGCAGCACCCATGGGTGCCGGTCGCGGTCGCGGTCCGGGTCCGCTCAGGGGTCGAGCAGGGCCAGCAGGGCATAGCGGGTGCCGGCGGCGGGCGGCAGCACCCGCGGGTGGTGGGTGAGGCGCCCGGGGTGCAGCAGGGCCCAGCCGGGACGGGCCGCCGGCACCCGGCAGCCGGAGCGCGGGAAGAGGCTCCCCCCGCCCTGGGCCCCCGTCAGGGCGCGCCGGGCCCCCAGTGCCCCCCAGTATCCTCCCAGTCCCTCCCAGTCCCCCCACTTCCCCCCAGTTCCCTCGAGTTCCCTCCAGTCCCTCCAGTTCCTCCTAGTTCTCCCAGTTCCTCCCACTTCCCTCCAGCTCTCCCAGTACGCCCCCAGTTCACCCCAGTTCCCTCTAGTCCCCCCAGTATCCTCCCAGTGCCTCCCAGTGCCCCCCAGGGCCACCCAGTATGTCCCCAGGTCACCCAGTTTCTCCCAGTTCCCTCCAGTTCCTCCCAGTTCCTCCCAGTTCCTGCCAGTTCCTCCCAGGTCCCTTGAGTTCCTCCCAGTTCCTCCCAGTTACCCAAGTCCCTCCCAGTGCTCCCAGTGCCTCCCAGTGCCCCCAATCCCCCCAGTGCTCCCAGTCCCTCCAGTCCCTTCCAGTCCCCCCAGTGCCTCCCAGTTTCCCCAGTCCCTCCCAGTGCTCCAAGTTCCTCCCAGTGCCTCCCAGTCCCTCCAGTCCCCCCTGTCCCTTCAGTCCCTCCCAGTCCCCCCAGTGCTCCCAGTTCCTCCCAGTTCTCTCCCAGTCCTCCCCAGGTCGCTCCCAGTGCTCCCCATTCCCTCCCAGTGCCTCCCAGTACCCCCCAGTCGCTCCCAGTCCCTCCCAGTGCTCCCAGTCCCCCCAGTTCCTCCCAGTCCCTCCCAGTGCCTCCCAGTCACCCCCAGTACCTCCCAGTCCCCCCCCAGGCCCTCCCAGTGCCTCTCCCAGTGCCTCCCAGTGCTCCCAGTACCTGGAAGTGGCCGTTGAGGGCCAGGCTGAGGGCGATGGTGGCGGCCGGGGGGGCCTGGGGGGCGGCCGCCATGTCGGGCCGGTACCGCACCACGGCGCTGAGCACCACCCGGGCCTGCACACGCCAAGAACATGCCAAGAACACGCTAAGGACACGCCAAGACCCGCCCCCCGGCCCGTGGCCCCGCCCCCTCTCCCACAGCCCCTCCCCTCCACCCTGCTCTTGCCCCATGGCCCCCTGAAGCACCCACCCCCTTAGCCCCGCCCCTTCCCCTTGGCCCCGCCCCATCCCCTTAGCCCCTCCCCTTAGCCCTGCCTCTTCATCTTAGCCCCGCCCCTTCCCCCTTAGCCACACCTCCATCCTCCTAGCCCCGCCCCCTTCCCTGTAACCCTGCCCCCCTCCCTGGTGCCCCCCCCTTTCCTGGAGCCCCCTTAGCCCCGCCCCTTTCCCCTTAGCCCCGCCCCTTCTCCTAGCACCACCCTTCCATGTAGCCCCGCCCCCTTCTCATTAGCCACGCCCCCTCACCACTAGCCCCACCCCCTCCCCGTAACCCCACCCCTTTTCCTGGTGCTCCCCCTTTCCTGATGTCTCCTTAGCCCCGCCCCTTTCCCCTTAGACACGCCCCCTTTCACTTAGCCCCGCCCCTTCCCGTAGCCCCGCCTCTCCCGTAGCTCCACCCCCTTCCCTGAAACCCCGCCCCTTTCCCTGGTGCCACCCCCTTTCCCGGAGCCCCCCTCCCCCCTTGGTCCTGTGCACCTTGGCCCCGCCCCCTGCACTGTGTCCCCGCCCCCTGGTGCCTCGGCCCCGCCCCCAGGCGCCTCACCACCCCCACTCGCTGCGGCCCCACCCCCCTTGGTCCCGCTCCGTCCAGAGCTCAAGCCCCGCCCCCAAGCCCTTGCCCCGCCCCCCGGCGCCTCGGCCCCGCCCCCCGGCGCAGCCGGGCCCCCCCTCAGTCCCATTCCCCTGTGCTGTGTCCACGCCCCTGCCTTGGCCCCGCCCCCTGGCACCTTGGCCCCGCCTCCCTCCCCTAGGCCCCACCCCCTCAGTCCCTCACAGCACCCCCCACCCGCGCCTTGGCCCCGCCCCCTTTGCCTCGGCCCCGCCCCCCAGCGCCTTGGCCCCGCCCCCTCGGCCCCACTCCCCTGCACTGCGTCCACGCTCCCACCTTGGCCCCGCCCCCCCGGCCCCGCCCCCCTGCATCCTGCTCCCCTGCCCCGCGGCCCTGCCCCCCTTCACCGCGGCCCCGCCCCCGCGATGCGGCCCCGCCCCCCGGTGCCTCGGCCCCGCCCCCCGGCACCTCACCCCCCCCACACCCCGTGCCTCGGCCCCGCCCCCAGGCACCTCGCCCCCCCCACCCTGCACCTCGGCCCCGCCCCCTTCACCTCGGCCCTGCCCCCCGGCGCCTTGGCCCCGCCCCCAGGCACCTCGCCCCCCGCCCGCGCCTCGTCCCCGCCCCCCGGCGCCCTGGCCCCGCCCCCAGGCACCTCGCCCCCCCACCCTGCACCTCGGCCCCGCCCCCTTCACCTCGGCCCCGCCCCCCGGCGCCTCGCCCCCGCCCCCAGGCACCTCGCCCCCCCCACCCCGCGCCTTGGCCCCGCCCCCCGGCGCCTCGGCCCCGCCCCCAGGCACCTCACCCCCCCACCCTGCACCTCGGCCCCACCCCCTTCACCTCGGCCCCGCCCCCCGGCGCCTCGGCCCCGCCCCCAGGCACCTCGGCCCCCCCCACCCTGTGCCTCGGCCCCGCCCCTGCACCTCGGCCCCGCCCCCCAGCGCCTTGACCCCGCCCCCACGCTGCGGCCCCGCCCCCTGGTGCCTCTGCCCCAGGCACCTCACCCCCCCCACCCTGCGCCTTGGCCCCGCCCCCCGGCGCCTCGGCCCCGCCCCCACACCTCGGCCCCGCCCCTTCCCCTCGGTCCCACCCCCCGGCCCCGCCCCCTGCCCCCGGCCCCGCCCACCTTGGTGTGGTAGCCCGGGAAGAGCTTGTGGGCGACGGGGGCGACATGGCGGCGCAGGGCCCTCAGCCAGGGCCCCTCCAGGCCCAGGCGCTCCAGGGCCACCGCCTCCCCCGCCGGGGACCCCTGTGTCACCACAGTGTCACCACCGTGTCACCGAGGTGTCACCCCTGTGTCACACCCCACTGCCCGGCACCCACCACGCAGGGGGCAGCGGTGCCACAGCCACCCTGGGGCCACCACGACACCCATCCTGGGGCCACCAGGTCCATCCCAGGGCCACCACCACCATGACAACCCTGGGGCCACCACCGTGTCCACCCTGGGGCCACCACCACCATGGCCACCCTGGGGCCACCACCACCACCGCCGCCATCCTAGGGCCACCACCATGTCTACCCTGGGACCGCCACCACATCCAGCCTGGGGCCACCACATCCAGCCTGGGGCCACCACCACCTCCACCCCAGAGCCACCACCATGTCCACCCCAGGGCCACCACCATGTCCACCCCAGAGCCACCACCACGTCCAACCCAGAGCCACCACCATGTCCACCCCAGAGCCACCACCACATCCACCCCAGAGCCACCACCATGTCCACCCCAGGGCCACCACCACATCCACCCCAGGGCCACCACCATGTCCACCCCAGAGCCACCACAACATTCCTCCCAGGGCCACCACCACATCCATCCCAGAGTCACCACCATGTCCCTCCCAGGGCCACCACCACATCCAGCTCAGGGCCACCACCACATCCAGCCTGGGGCCACCACCTCCATCCCAGAGCCACCACCACATCCACCCCAGAGCCACCACAATGTCCACCCCAGGGCCACCACCATGTCCCTCCCAGGGCCACCACCACATCCACCCCAGGGCCACCACCATGTCCACCCCAGAGCCACCACAATGTCCCTCCCAGAGCCACCACTACGTCCACCCCAGGGCCACCACCATGTCCCTCCCAGGGCCACCACCACATCCACCCCAGGGCCACCACCATGTCCACCCCAGAGCCACCACAACATCCCTCCCAGGGCCACCACCACATCCACCCCAGAGTCACCACCATGTCCCTCCCAGGGCCACCACCACATCCAGCTCAGGGCCACCACCACATCCAGCCCAGGGCCACCACCATGTCCACCCCAGAGCCACCACCACGTCCCTCCCAGAGCCACCACCACATCCACCCCAGGGCCACCACAATGTCCACCCCAGAGCCACCACAATGTCCACCCCAAGGCCACCACCACCTCCACCCCAAGGCCACCACCATGTCCCTCCCAAGGCCACCACCACATCCAGCCTAGGGCCACCACCATGTCCCTCCCAGAGCCACCACAATGTCCCTCCCAGAGCCACCACCACGTCCACCCCAGAGCCACCACCATGTCCCTCCCAGAGCCACCACCATGTCCACCCCAGAGCCACCACCATGTCCCTCCCAGAGCCACCATCATGTCCACCCCAGGGCCACCACCACATCCACCCCAGAGCCACCACCATGTCCCTCCCAGAGCCACCACCATGTCCCCTTCCAGGGCCACCACCATGTCCACCCCAGAGCCACCACAATGTCCCTCCCAGAGCCACCACCATGTCCCCTTCCAGGACCACCACCATGTCCACCCCAGGGCCACCACCATGTCCCTCCCAGGGCCACCACCATGTCCCTCCCAGAGCCACCACCATGTCCCTCCCAGAGCCACCACCATGTCCCTCCCAGGGCCACCACCACATCCACCCCAGGGCCACCACCATGTCCACCCCAAGGCCACCACAATGTCCACCCCAGAGCCACCACCACGACCCTCCCAGAGCCACCACCATGTCCCTCCCAGAGCCACCACCACATCCAGCCTAGAGCCACCACCATGTCCCCTCCCAGGGCCACCACCACGTCCCTCCCAGAGCCACCACCACCTCCACCCCAGGGCCACCACAATGTCCCTCCCAAGGCCACCACCACATCCAGCCTAGGGCCACCACCATGTCCCCTCCCAGGGCCACCACCACGTCCCTCCCAGAGCCACCACCACCTCCACCCCAGGGCCACCACAATGTCCCTCCCAAGGCCACCACCACATCCAGCCTAGGGCCACCACCACCTCCACCCCAGGGCCACCACAATGTCCCTCCCAGAGCCACCACCACGTCCACCCCAGAGCCACCACCATGTCCACCCTTGGACCACCACTGTGTCCCTCCCGGGGCCACCACCACCTCCACCCTTGGGCCACCACTGTGTCCCTCCCGGGGCCACCACCACCTCCACCCTTGGGCCACCACCGTGTCTGCCCTGGGCTGGGGGCCCCAGGACATTTTGGGGTGCTGGGGTGGGGTGGGGGGTCACCCCCGGGTGGTCTCACCTCGTCGCCCGTGCTCCACTTCCCATAATGCTCCGCCTCGGCCACCACCTCCTTACACAGCTGCTCCGAGAAGAGGGGGAACCAGTAGACATCTGGGCACGGCTGGGGTGGGGGGGGGACAGGACGGGGGTTGAGGGGACCCCAAACCCCCTGGGGACCCCGACTGTCCCCCCCCAGGGTGACACGGTCCTGGGGAGCCCCCCAAGTGCCACCCCTCTGGGGGAGGGTCCTCAGGGCCCATCCCTGCATCTGGAGGACCCCAAGAGGTCCTCAAAGGTCATCTCTGGGTTTTGGGGGGGTCCTGAGGGTCCCCAAGATCCATCCTTGGGTCTGGAGAGGGTCCCAGGAGGCCCCCATGAGCCACCTCTGGGTTTGGGGGGGTCCTGAGGGTCCCCAAGATCCATCCTTGGGTCTGGAGAAGGTCCCAGGAGGCCCCCATGAGCCACCTCTGGGTTTGGGGGGGTCCTGAGGGTCCCCAAGATCCATCTCTGGGTTTGGGGGGGGACCCCAGAAGGTCCCCAAGGTCCATCCTTGAGTCTGGGGGGTCCCCAAGGTCCGTCCCTGGGTCTGGGGATCCCCAGAGGGTCCCCAAGGTCCATCCCTGCATCTGGGAGGTCCCCAAAGTCCATCCCTGCATCTGGGGGGGTCCCTGAGGTCCCCAAAGTCCATCCCTGGGTCTTGGGGATCCCCAGAGGGTCCCCAAGGTCCATCCCTGCATCTGGGAGGTCCCCAAAGTCCATCCCTGGATCTGGGGGGGTCCCTGAGGTCCCCAAAGTCCATCCCTGGGTCTTGGGGGTCCCTAGAAGGTCCCCAAGGTCCATCCCTGGGTCTGGCGGGGTCCCTTGTGTCCATCCCTGGTTCTGGGGGGGTCCCTGGGGGTCCCCAAAGTCCATCCCTGGGTCTGGGGGGTCCCATGGGTCCACCCCAGCCACCGGGGGTGTCCCCAGGGCTCCCAGCAGGTTTGGGGGCACCCGGGGGGGTCCCCAGAGGTCTGGAGGGGTCCCCTGAGGTCCGGGGGGGGTCCCCAAGGCCCGGGGGGGTCCCCAGGGTGCCGCCCCATCTCGGGGGGGTCCTGGTGGGTCCCGGTACCTCCTCGTAGAGGTCCTCGTCGAAGATGCGGCTGTAGTTCTCGTGCAGGTACTTCTCCTCCCAGTCCTGCGGGGAGAAGCCGTTACTGGGAGGGCTGGGAGGACTGGGGGGGCACTGGGAGGCACTGCAGGAGCCTGCGGGGCTACTGGGGGGGCACTGGGAGATTACTGGGAGGCACTGGGAGGCACTGGGACTCACCAGAAGGTCATTGAGAAGGTACCAGAAATCAGGCGCAGGGGGAACTGGGGGGTACTGGTGTTACTGGGGGCACTGGGAAGCACCGCAGCTGCCCAAGGCATTACGGGAGGTCCTGGGGGGCTCTGGGGGGTCACTGGGGATTACTGGTCGTTACTGGTTTTTACTGGGACTCACCAGAAGGTCATTGAGGAGCTGCCAGAAGTCGGGTGCAGGGGGCACTGGGGGGCACTGGGAGGCACCGCAGCTGCCCCAGGCATTGCGGGGGACCCTGGGGGGCTCCTGGGGGGTCACTGGGAGTTACTGGTGGTTACTGGTTCTTACTGGGACTCACCAGGGGGTTGTTGAGGAGCTGCCAAAGGTCGGGTGCAGGGGGCACTGGTGTTACTGGGGGCACTGGGAGGCACCGCAGCCACCTGAGGCATTACGGGGGGCCCTGGGGGGCTCCTGGGAGGTCACTGGGGATTACTGGTGGTTACTGGTCCTTACTGGGACTCACCAGGGGGTTGTCGAGGAGCTGCCAGAGGTCGGGGTGCAGCCGCGACGTGTTGTACTGGGCCGTCGCCAGCAGATGCCCGAACTCCTCCCGGTTAGTGACGTGCAGGAAGACACCCTTGGGTGGGGGGGGTTCAGCGTGGGTGGGGGGCACCCTTGGGTGCCCCCTCCCCCAACATGGGTCCCTCCCCCAGCAGGGTTCCCCCCTTGCTCCCCCTCCACCCCGTTTGGGTGCCCTGGGGGGGTCATTGGGTGGTTGGGGGGGGTGGAGGCACCCCAGGGTGGGGGTCAGGGTGCCTGGGGGGGGTATTGGGGCACCCTGGGGGGGGGGAAGAGCACTCTTGGGGGGGGTATTGGGGCACCCAAGGGGGTACTGGGGCACCAATGGGGTACCAGGGTGCCCTGGGGGGGTATTGGGGCACCCCAGGGTGGGGGTCAGGGTGCCCTGGGGGGGGGTTGAGCCCCCCAGGGGGTATTGGGGCACCCTGGGTGGGGGTCAGGGTGCTCTGGGGAGGGGGGTCGAGCCCCCCAGGGGGTATTGGGGGCACCCTGGGTGATACCAAGGTGCCCTGGGGGGGGGTTAGAGCCCCCCAGGGGGTTTTGGGGCACCCTGGGTGATACCAAGGTGTCCTGGGCGGGGGGTTAGAGCCCCCCAGGGGGTTTGGGGGCACCCTGGGTGATACCAAGGTGCCCTGGGGGGGGGTTTGAGCCCCCCAGGGAGTTTTGGGGCACCCTGGGTGATACCAAGGTGCCCTGGGGGGGGGTTAGAGCCCCCCAGGGAGTTTTGGGGCACCCTGGGTGATACCAAGGTGCCCTGGGGGGGGGGGTCGAGCCCCCCAGGGGGTTGTAGGGCACCCTGGGTGATACCAAGGTGCCCAGGGGGGTGGTTCAAGTCCCCCAGGGGGTTTGGGGCACCCTGGGTGATACCAAGGTGTCCTGGGGGGGGGGTTAGAGCCCCCCAGGGGGTTTGGGGGCACCCTGGGTGATACCAAGGTGCCCTGGGGGGGGGGGTTAGAGCCCCCCAGGGGGTTTTGGGGCACCCTGGGTGATACCAAGGTGATCTGGGGGGGGGGGGGTCGAGCCTCCCAGGGGGTATTGGGGCACCCTGGGTGATACCAAGGTGCCCTGGGGGGGGGGGTTAGAGCCCCCCAGGGGGTTTGGGGGCACCCTGGGTGATACCAAGGTGCCCTGGGGGGGGTTAGAGCCCCCCAGGGGGTATTGGGGGCACCCAGGGGGGGTATTGGGGCACCCTGGGTGATACCAAGGTGCCCTGGGGGGGGTTAGAGCCCCCCAGGGGGTTTTGGGGCACCCTGGGTGATACCAAGGTGCCCTGGTGGGGGGGGTTAGAGCCCCCCAGGGGGTTTTGGGGCACCCTGGGTGATACCAAGGTGCCCTGGGGGGGGTTAGAGCCCCCCAGGGGGTTTGGGGGCACCCAGGGGGGGTATTGGGGCACCCTGGGTGATACCAAGGTGCCCTGGGGGGGGGGGTTAGAGCCCCCCAGGGGGTTTGGGGGCACCCTGGGTGATACCAAGGTGCCCTGGGGGGGGATTAGAGCCCCCCAGGGGGTTCAGGGGCACCCAGGGGGGTGCAGGGGGGCACCCCAGGGTGGCACCCACCCGCTCGCGGGCGCCGCGGCAGAAGGCCATGTCGGGGTCGGTGTCCTCGAGGGCGAAGAGGCGCCGGGCGCTCAGCTCCCGCCGCAGCGTCTCCCCCCGCACCAGGTAGGCCTGGCTCACGTAGGGCACGTTCCACACCCCCCTGCCGCGACACGCCCCGCCCCCCCGCCGTCAGGCCACGCCCCCAAGGGGGCGGGGCGATGGCGGACACGCCCCCAGCCCACCTGGCCACGCCCCCCCCCGCCGCACACCAAGGTCCCCCCAGCCCGCTCCTGGCCATGGAGCAGGGCATACTCACTGCCTGGCCACGCCCCCTCCTGTCAGGCCACGCCCCCAAGGGGGCGGGGCGACGGGGGACACGTCCCCACAGCCCGCCTGGCCACGCCCCCCTCCCTGCAGGCTCAAGCCCCCCCCCACCCCCCCATCAGGCCTGGTCCTGGCCATGGAGCAGGGCACACTGCCTGGCCACGCCCCCCTCCTGGCTGACCACGCCCCCTCCAACCAGGCCACGCCCCCACAGCCCGCCTGGCCACGCCCCCACATGCCAAGGACCCACCACCACCACCCCGCGGCCATGGAGCAGTGCACACTGCCTGGCCACACCCCCTCCTGCCTGGCCACGCCCCCTCCTGCCTGGCCACGCCCCTCCCGCCAGGCCACGCCCCCTCCTGCCAAGCCACGCCCCCACCCACAAAGCCATGTGGTTTCCCCCCCCCCAGAGGGGTGGGCAATGCAAGTGCCTGCCTGGCCACGCCCCTGCCGCCTGGCCACGCCCGCCAGGGGGCGGGGCATCGATCAGGGGGCGTGGCCTCAGGAGGGGGCGGGGCTGCCCAAGCCCCTGCAGCTCCTGGGCGGGGAAGCAACTGCCCTGCAGGAGGGAGGGGGGGGGAACGACTCCCCCGGGGGCGTGGCTTTGGGGAGGGGGCGTGGCCTAGGGCAGGGGGCGGGGCCTCAGGAGGGGGCGGGGCTGCCCAAGCCCCTGCAGCTCCTGGGCGGGGAAGCAACTGCCCTGCAGGAGGGAGGGGGGTGAGGACTCCCACGTGGGTGGGGCCTGGGGGGGCGGAGCCCCGGGAGGGGGCGTGGCCTAGGGCAGCAGGGCGTGGCCTAGGGCAGGGGGCGGGGCTCCCCAAAGCACTGCAGCTGCAGGGAGGGGAAGCAACTGCCCTGGAGGGGGGGGAGGATGACTCCCCTGGGGGCGTGGCTTGGGGGCAGGGGGCGTGGCTTTGCTCAGAGGGCGTGGCTTGGGGCAGGGGGCGTGGCCTAGGGCAGGGGGCGGGGCTCCCCAAGCCATTGCCGTTCGGAGAGGGGGAAGCCGCTTCCGGGGGGGGGCCCCCCCCGCATGATGACGACTCCCGGGGGGGCGTGGCTTTGGGAGGGGGCGTGGCTTTGGTCAGGGGGCGTGGCCTAAGGCAGGGGGCGGGGCTGCCCAAGCCACTGCAGCTCCAGGGAGGGGAAGCAGCTGCTGGGTGGGGGGGGGGGGGGTGTGATGATGACTCCGGGGGGGTGTGGCTTTGAATAGGGGGCGTGGCTTTGGGGCAGGGGGCGTGGCTTTGGGCGGGGGGCGTGGCTTGGGGCGGGGGGCGGGGCCTCACCGGCGCTTGCCCTGCACGATGTCGACGTAGTCCTCGGAGCGGGCGTAGTAGCCCTCGGGGCTCAGGGCGCCCCAGAAGTTGGACCACAGCTTGCCCTGGCGCGACAGCAGCGGTGCCAGCACCTTCCTGCGGGGACACGCAGCACGACACGGCTAGGACACGCCAAAACACGCCAGGACACGGCTAGAACATGCCAAAACACGCCATGACACGGCTAGGACACGCCAAAACACGCCATGACACGGCTAGAACATGCCAAAACGCACCATGACACGGCTAGGCCACGCCAAAACACGCCATGACATGGCTAGGACATGCCAAAACACACCATGACATGGCTAAGACACGCCAAAACACACCATGACACGGCTAGGACACGCCAAAACACACCATGACATGGCTAGGACATGCCAAAACACACCATGACATGGCTAGGACACGCCAAAACACACCATGACATGGCTAGGACATGCCAAAACACGCCATGACACAGCTAGGACACGCCAAAACACGCCATGACACGGCTAAGACATGCCAAAACACACCATGACACAGCTAGGACACGCCAAAACACGCCATGACACGGCTAGGACACGCCAAAACACGCCACAACACGGCTAGGACATGCCAAAACACACCATGACACGGCTAGGACACGCCAAAACACACCATGACATGGCTAGGACATGCCAAAACACGCCATGACATGGCTAGGACACGCCAAAACACGCCATGACACGGCTAGGACACACCAAAACACGCCATGACACGGCTAGGACACGCCAAAACATGCCATGACATGGCTAGGACATGCCAAAACACGCCATGACACGGCTAGGACACGCCACAACATGCCAGCACACACCATGACACGCCAGCACACACCATGACACGCCAGCACACGCCATGACACAGCTTGTGACACGCCAAGACACGCCACGACATGCCAGCACACACCATGACACGGCTTGTGACATGCCAAGATGCGGCTCACACGCCAAGACGCGGCTCACACACGCCCCAACATGGCTTATGGGTGCTGCCACATGCCGCGACATGGCAGGACACGGCTCGCACACACCAGGACACGGCTCGCACACGCCAGGACACGGCTCGCGTGCGGGGGTCCAGTTTCGGGGCTGGGGCTGGGGTGGGGGGCAGGTTTGGGGGGTGGGGGTCTGGGTGGGGGTGAGGGTCAGGGTCCAGTTTGGGGGGTGGGGGTCAGGTTTCGGGGCTGGGGTCAGGGTAGGGATCAGGGTGGGGGTGGAGGTCTGGTTTGGAGGGTGGGGGTCTGGGTGGGGGTCAGAGCGGGGGGGGATCAAGGTGGGGGTCCAGTTTGGGTGGTGGGGGTGGGGGTCAGGGTCCAGGTTGGGGGGTGGGGGTCGGGGTGGGGGTCAGGGTGGGGGTCAGGTTTGAGGTCTGGGGGTCAGGGTGGGGGTCAGGGTGGGGATCCGCTTTGGGGGGGCGGGGGTGAGGGTGGGGGTGAGGGTGGGGGTCCGGTTTGGGGGTCAGGGGTCAGGGTGGGTGTCGGGGTCCAGGTGGGGGTCGGGGTGGGGGTTCGGTTTGGGAGGTGGGGGTCAGGGTGGGGGTCCGGTTTCAGGGGTGGGGGTCAGGGTGGGGGTCCAGTCTGGGGTCTGGGGATCTGGGTGGGGGTCAGGGTGAGGGTGGGGGTCTGGTTTGGGGCTGGGGGTCAGGGTGGGGGTCAGGGTGGGGGTCCAGTTTGGGGTCTGGGGATCTGGGTGGGGGTCAGGGTGAGGGTCAGGGTGGGGGTCCGGTTTGGGGTCTGGGGATCTGGGTGGGGGTCAGGGTGGGGGTCCAGTTTGGGGTCTGGGGATCTGGGTGGGGGGCAGGGTGAGGGTCAGGGTGGGGGTCCAGTCTGGGGTCTGGGGATCTGGGTGGGGGTCAGGGTGAGGGGCAGGGTGGGGGTCCAGTTTGGGGTCTGGGGATCTGGGTGGGGGTCAGGGTGGGGGTCAGGGTGGGGGTCCAGTCTGGGGTCTGGGGATCTGGGTGGGGGTCAGGGTGAGGGTCAGGGTGGGGGTCCAGTCTGGGGTCTGGGGGTCAGGGTGGGGGTCAGGGTGGGGGTCGCGGCAGGTGCCCCCCCCCCGCTGACCGGTTCTGGCGCAGCAGCACCCTCAGCGCCCGCGGGTGCCGCAGGGCCACGTCGCCGTCCAGGGACAGGTAGTGCTGGCAGCGGGGCTCCCGGCGGCACACGTCCCTGCGGGGGGGGACACGCGTCACCCGGTGTCACCCGTGTCACCCGGTGTCACCTGGGTCACCCGGAATCACCCGTGTCACCCGGAACCACCCACCGCGCCGCCCCCCCCCCCCAGCCCCGTGGCCCAGGGATGCTGGGGACAGCGGTGCCACCGCCTCCCCCTGCCCCATGGGGACACCCATGTCACCCGGAGTCACCCACTGTCACCTGGTGTCACCCAGAGTCACTGTCACCTGGAGTCACCCGCCGCCCCGCCCTCCCCCAGCCCCGCGGCCCAGGGACACGAGGGACAGCGGTGCCACCGCATCCCCCCGCCCCATGGGGACACCCAGGGTCACTGTCACCCGCGTCACCCAGTGTCACCTGGAGGTACCCACTGTCACCTGGAGTCACCCAGAGTCACCCGCTGCGCCACCCTCCCCCAGCCCTGTGGCCCAGGGATGCTGGGGACAGTGGTGCCACTGCATCCCCCTGCCCCATGGGGACACCTGGAGTCACCCATTGTCACCCAGAGTCACCTGGAGTCACCCGTGTCAGCCACTGTCACCCAGAGTCACTGTCACCCAGAGTCACCTGCTGTGCTGCCCTCCCCCAGCCCCACGGCCAAGGGACACCAGGGACAACAGTGCCACCATGTCCCGCTGCCCCATGGGGACATCTGGAGTCACCCATTGTCACCTGGAATCACTGTCACCCAGTGTCACCCACCACGCCACCCTCCCCAGCCCTGCAACATCGGGGACAGCGGTGCCACCGCGTCCCCTGGCCCCATGGGGACACCTGTGTCACCTGCTGTCACCCAGAGTCACCCATGTCACCCACTGCGGCACCCTCCCCCGAGTCACCCATGTCACCTGGAGTCACTGTCACCCGTGTCACCCACCGTGCCACCCTCCCCCAGCCCCACGGCCCAGGGACACCAGGGACAGTGGTGCCACCGCATCCCCCCCCATGGTGACACCCGCGTCCCCCCCACGGTGACACCTGTGTCCCCCATGTGACCATGTCCCCATGTCCCCCCCTGTGGTGACACCTGTGTCCCCCATGGTGACACTCCTGTCCCCTTGCACGTGGCCATATCCCTGTGTCCCCCCCATGGTGACACCCGTGTCCCCCCCCAGGCGCCGCGCGGCCCCGTGTCCCTCCCCCCGGGGGGGTCCCCAGGGTGTCCCCGTGTCCCCAGGGTGTCCCCAGGGCGTGTCCCCAGGGTGTCCCCACGCACAGGGCCATGTCACAGGCCTCGCCGCTGCCCAGCGCCTCCTCGGGCCCCCCCAGGCGCCGCGTGGCCCCGTGTCCCTCCCCCCGGGGGGGTCCCCAGGGTGTCCCCATGTCCCCAGGGTGTCCCCGCGGTGTCCCCACGCACAGGGCCATGTCACGGGCCTCGCCGCGGCCCAGCGCCTCCTCGGGCCCCACCAGGCGCCGCGTGGCCCCGTGTCCCTCCCCCCGGGGGGGTCCCCAGGGTGTCCCCATGTCCCCAGGGTGTCCCCGCGGTGTCCCCACGCACAGGGCCATGTCGCGGGCCTCGCCGCGGCCCAGCGCCTCCTCGGGCCCCACCAGGCGCAGGGAGGAGAAGGCCGCCCGCAGCCGGGGCCAGGCGGCCGCCACGTGACCCTCGTGGTGCACCTCCTGCGGGGGGGGGGGCAAAGGTCAGGGGTCAAGGGTCAAGGGGAGGGGTCAGGGGGCAAGGGGAGGGGTCAGGGGGCAAGGGGAGGGGTCGGGGGCAAGGGGAGGGGTCGGGTCAGGGGTTGGGGGCAGGGGGCACCCCCCTCCCATGGGGGCAAGGGGAGGGGTCAGGGGGCACCCACCTCCTGCGGGGGGCAAAGGTCAGGGGTCAGGGGTCAAGGGGAGGGGTCAGGGGGCAAGGGGAGGGGTCGGGTCAGGGGTTGGGGGCAGGGGGCACCCCCCTCCCACGGGGGCAAGGGGCAGGGGTCGGGGAGCACCCACCTCCTGCGGGGGAGGGGGCGGGGGCCAAAGGTCAGGGGTCAGGGGTCAAGGGGAGGGGTCAGGGGTTGGGGGTCAGGGAGCACCCACCTCCTGCGGGGGGGGCAAGGGGCAGGGGTTGGGGGTCAGGGGGCACCCACCTCCTGCGGGGGGGGAGGGGCAAAGGTCAGGGGTCAGGGGGTCAAGGGGAGGGGTCAGGGGTCACCCACCTCCCGCGGGTGGCAAGGGGCAAGGGGCAGTGGTTGGGGGGCAGGGGGAGGGGTCAGGGGTCATGAGAAGGGGTCAGGGGCAAGGGGAGGGGTCAGGGGTCAAGGGCAGGGGTCAGGGGGCACCCACCTCCTGCGGGCAGGGGGCAAAGGTCAGGGGTCAGGGGGCAAGGGGGAGGGGGCAGGGGGCAAGGGGAGGGGGCAGGGGGCACCCACCTCACAGGGGGGCAGGGGGCGGGGGTTGGGGGTCACCCACCTCCCACAGGGGCAAGGGGCAGGGCTCAGGGAGCACCCACCCCCTGGGGGGGCAAAGGTCAGGGGTCAGGATCAGGGAGCACCCACCTCCTGGGGGGGGGCAAGGGGAAGGGTCAGGGGTCACCCGTCTCCTGCGGGGGCAAGGGGTGGGGGTCAGGGGTCAAGGGGAGGGATCAGGGGTCAAGGGGACACCCACCTCCGGGGGGGGGCAAGGGGAGGGGCCAGGGGGCACCCACCTCCTGCGGGGGCAAGGGCGGGGGTCAAGGGTCAGGGGTGGGGTCCAGGGGGTCAGGGGGCACCCACGCCCTGGGGGTCAGGGGGGCACCCAGCCCCTGGGGGTCAAGGGTCAGGGGGACTGGGGGACCCAGGGGGAACTGGGGGTCCCCAGGGTGCTGGTTTGGGGGTCCCAGAGCAGGACTGGGGGTCCCGGGGGTCCCATGGGTGCTGGTTTGGGGGCGACGGGGGGGTCCCGGGGGGGATAGGGGGACCCTGGGAGGGGGTTGGGGGTGCAGGGGGACCCCGGGGTGCTGGGTTGGGGGTCCCAGGGGGGATTGGGGTCCCCAAGGTGCCATTTTCGGGGTCCCGGGGGGGACTGGGGGTCCCAGGGGGTCCCAAGGGTGCTGGTTTGGGGGCGATGGGGGGGTCTAGGGGACCCAGCGGCATTGGGGGTCCCGGGGGGGGATTGGGAGACCCTGGGTGGGGGTCAGGGTGCTGTGTTGGGGGGTCCCAGGGGTCCCCAGGGCGCCATTTTGGGGGTCCCAGGGGGAACTGGGGGACGCTGGGGGGCAGCCGGGGACCCAGGTGGGGTCTGGGGGGACCCTGGGTGGGGGTCGGGGTGCAGGGGGGGTCCCCAGGGTGCTGGGTTTTGGGGTCCCAGGGGGGAGCTGGGGGACACTGGGGACCCAGGTGGGGTCTGGGGGGACCCTGGGTGGGGGTCGGGGTGCAGGGGGGGTCCCCAGGGTGCTGGGTTGGGGGTCCCAGGGGGGATTGGGGGTCTCAGGGGTCCCCAGGGTGCCATTTTGGGGGTCCCAGGGGGAACTGGGGGACGCTGGGGGGCAGCTGGGGACCCAGGTGGGGTCTGGGGGGACCCTGGGTGGGGGTCGGGGTGCAGGGGGGGTCCCCAGGGTGCCGGTTTGGGGGTCCTGGGGGTGATTGGGTGTCCCAGGGGGGACTGGGGGTCCCAGAGGTCCCCAGGGTGCCATTTTGGGGGTCCCAGGGGGAACTGGGGGACACTGGGGGGTAGTTGAGGACCCAGGTGGGGTCTGGGGGGACCCTGGGTGGGGGTCGGGGTGCAGGGGGGGTCCCCAGGGTGCCCCCCCCCACTCACAGCGTTGTGCAGGAAGAGGTGCAGGCGGGAGCGGGGATAGTCCCAGTGCAGCAGCCGCTCCAGGAACTGGGGCAGGAAGGGGGTGGGCTGCTCCACGAAGACCCCCACCAGCACCCACGGGAGCTCCTCGTCCTGCGGCACCCCGTCAGCACCCGTGGGGCACCCCACATCCCCATGGGGCACCCCACATCCCCATGGGGTGCCCCACATCCCCCCAGGGCACCCCAGAAGTCCATGGGGGCTCCTAAGACCTTCTGGAGAACCTCAAGTTCTCATGGACCATCAAAGACCACCACAGCCCACCTGCACCCATGGGAGCTCCTTGTTCTGCGGCACCCCGTCAGCACCCGTGGGGCACCCCACATCCCCATGGGGCACCCCACATCCCCATGGGGTGCCCCACATCCCCCCAGAAGTCCATGGGGGCTCCTAAGACCTTCTGGAGAACCTCAAGCTCTCATGGACCATCAAGGACCACCACAGCCCACCTGCACCCATGGGAGCTCCTCGTTCTGCGGCACCCCGTCAGCACCCATGGGGCTCCCCGGCTCCCCATGGGGCACCCCAGATCTCCATGGGGTGCCCCACATCTCCCCAGAGCACCCCAGAACTCCATGGGGGCTCCTAAGACCTTCTGGAGAACCTCAAGCTCTCATGGAGCACCAAGGACCACCACAGCCCACCAGCACCCATGGGAGCTCCTCATCTTGCGGCACCCCGTCAGCACCCGTGGGGCACCCCACATCCCCATGGGGCACCCCAGACCCCCATGGGGTGCCCCAGATCCCCTCAGGGCACCCCAGATCCCCATGGGGGCTCCTAAAACCTTCTGGAGAACCTCAAGCTCTCATGGACCATCAGGGACCACCACAGCCCACCAGCACCCATGGGAGCTCCTCGTTCTGCGGCACCCCGTCAGCACCCGTGGGGCACCCCACGTCCCCATGGGGCACCCCACATCGCCATGGGGTGCCCCACATCCCCCCAGGGCACCCCAGAACTCCATGGGGGCTCCTAAGACCTTCTGGAGAACCTCAAATTCTCATGGACCATCAAAGACCACCACAGCCCACCAGCACCCATGGGAGACCCTACTCTGGTGGGACCCGGTCAGCACCCATGGGGTGCTCTGAGGCCTGTGGGGCACCCCATAACCAGCCGAACAGCACCCGTATCCCACCCAGGACGCCGTGGGGCGCCCCACAGCCCCCCAGGCAGCACCTACAGCCCACCCAGGATGCCATGGGGCACCCCATAGCCCCCCAAACAGCACCCATATCCCACCCATGTTGCCGTGGGGTGCCCCATAGCACCCCAGGCAGCACCCATATCCCCCAGGCAGCACCCACAGCCCACCCAGGACGCCATGGGGCACCCCATAGCCCCCCAGGCAGCACCCACAGCCCACCCAGGACGCCATGGGGCACCCCATAGCCCCCCAAACAGCCCCCATATCCAACCATGATGCCATGGGGTGACCCATAGCCCCCCAAACAGCACCCACAGCCCCCCAGGCAGCACTCACAGCCCACCAAGGACACCGTGGGGTGCCCCATAACCCCCCCAAACAGCCCCCATATCCCACCCATGATGCCGTGGGGTGACCCATAGCCCCCCAAACAGCACCCACAGCCCCCCAGGCAGCACTCACAGCCCACCGAGGACACCGTGGGGTGCCCCATAGCCCCCCAAACAGCCCCCATATCCCACCCATGATGCCGTGGGGTGCCCCATAGCCCCCCAAACAGCCCCCATATCCCACCCATGATGCCGTGGGGTGCCCCATAACCCCCCAAACAGCCCCCATATCCCACCCATGATGCCGTGGGGTGACCCATAACCCCCCAAACAGCCCCCATATCCCACCCATGATGCCGTGGGGTGCCCCATAGCACCCCAGGCAGCACCCATATCCCCCAGGCAGCACCCACAGCCCACCCAGGACGCCATGGGGCACCCCATAGCCCCCCAGGCAGCACCCACAGCCCACCCAGGACGCCATGGGGCACCCCATAGCCCCCCAAACAGCCCCCATATCCAACCATGATGCCGTGGGGTGCCCCATAACCCCCCAGGCAGCACCCACAGCCCCCCAGGCAGCACGCACAGCCCACCGAGGACACCGTGGGGTGCCCCATAGCCCCCCAAACAGCCCCCATATCCCACCCATGATGCCATGGGGCACCCCATAGCCCCCCAAACAGCCCCCATATCCAACCATGATGCCGTGGGGTGACCCATAACCCCCCAAACAGCACCCACAGCCCCCCAGGCAGCACGCACAGCCCACCGAGGACACCGTGGGGTGCCCCATAACCCCCCAAACAGCCCCCATATCCCACCCATGATGCCGTGGGGTGCCCCATAGCCCCCCAAACAGCCCCCATATCCCACCCATGATGCCGTGGGGCACCCCATAGCCCCCCAAGCAGCACCCACAGCCCCCCAGGCAGCACGCACAGCCCACCCAGGCCGCCGTGGGGTGTCCCGTAACCCCCCAAACAGCCCCCATATCCCACCCATGATGCCGTGGGGCGCCCCATAGCCCCCCAAACAGCACCCATATCCCACCCATGATGCCGTGGGGTGCCCCATAGCCCCCCAAACAGCCCCCATATCCCACCCATGATGCCGTGGGGTGCCCCATAACCCCCCAAACAGCCCCCATATCCCACCCAGGCCGCCGTGGGGTGTCCCGTAACCCCCCAAACAGCCCCCATATCCCACCCATGATGCCGTGGGGCACCCCACAGCCTCCCCGGGCCGCCGTGGGGCACCCCATAGCCCCGTACCGGCAGCCCCTCCAGGGGCAGGGGGTCGCGGTCGCAGTCCCCACAGCCGCCCTCATAGGTCCAGGCCGCCGGGATGTAGTTGCCCAAGTAGTTGAGCTGCAGCTGGGGGGGTGGCGGGGGGGGGGTGAGGAAACGGGGGGCCCCCACCCATAGCGGGGGGCACCCACACATAGCGGGGTGCCCCAGAGGCACCCCAACACCCCCCCGAGCCTCCCGCAATGCCTGGGTGACCGAGGCACCCACGTATCCCCCCCCAGGGCACCCCACTTCTTCCAGGAACCCCCGGCACCCTATAGGGTCCCCAAAGACCCCTTACACCCCCCCTCAGCACCCCACTTTTTTGGGGACCTCCCCAGACTGCCCTGGGCACCCCACATCTTCCAAGGACCCCCCTGCACCCTCTGGGCACCCCAGGGACCCCTTACACCCCCCCGAGCACCCCACTTCTCCCAGGGACCCCCAGCACCCTCTGGGCACCCCAGGGACCCCTTACAGCCCCCCCCAGCACCCCACTTTTTCAGGGACCCCCCTAGATTCCCCTGGGCACCCCACAACCCTTGGGCACCCCAGGGACCCCTTACACCCCCCCCAGCACCCCACGTTTTTGGGGACCCCCCTGCACCCTCTGGGCACCCCAGGGACCCCTTACACCCCCCCGAGCACCCCAGGGTGTTGGGGGGTCCCTGTGGGTGCTGGGGGGATCCCATGGGTGCTGGGGGGTCCCACGGGTGCCGGGAGGTGTTATGGGTTTTCGGGGTCCCGGGGCAGGTTTTGGGGTGCTGGGGGGGGGTTTGGGGTGCGGGGGGGCCCCGATACCTTGGTGGGCCCCTTGCCGTGGATGACCACGGGCAGGGTGTTGGGGGTTCCTGCGGGGATCCCATGGGTGCTGGGGGGGTCCCATGGGTGCCAGGAGCTGTTATGGGTTTTCGGGGTCCCGGGGCAGCTTTTGGGGTGCTGGGGGGGGTTTTGCGGTGTGGGGGGGCCCCGATACCTTGGTGGGCCCATTGCTGTGGATGACCACAGGCAGGGTGTCAGGGGCATCCCATGGGTGCTGGGGGGGTCCCGTGGGTGCTGGGAGGTGTTATGGGTTTTCAGGGTCCCGGGGCAGGTTTTGGGGTGCCAGGGGGGGTTTTGGGGTGCGGGGGGGCCCCGATACCTTGGTGGGCCCGTTGCCGTGGATGACCACGGGCAGGGTGTCAGGGGCATCCCATGGGTGCTGGGGGGGTCCCGTGGGTGCTGGGAGGTGTTATGGGTTTTCGGGGTCCCGGGGCAGGTTTTGGGGTGCCAGGGGGGGTTTTGGGGTGCGGGGGGGCCCCGATACCTTGGTGGGCCCGTTGCCGTGGATGACCACGGGCAGGGTGTCGTAGGCCACGTTGCGCGCCCGCACCCGGCCCGGCTCGAACTTCAGGACCACCTCATCTGGGGGGGGGGGACAGGCGAGTTTGGGGGGGCCCCATAGGCCCCCAGGCGTCCTCACATGTCCCCCCCCGTCCCCCCCATTTCAGGGACCGTCCCCAGTACCGATACCTCCCCAATGTCCCCCCCCACTTCAGGGTCCCCCCCAAATGTCCCCTCATTTCAGCCCCCTCCAAAGTCCCCCCCCATTTTGGGGGCCCCCCCAGGATGGACCCCAATGTCCCCCTGCTTCAGGGTCCCCCCTGACACTGAGACCCCCCCCATGTCCCCCCCATTTCAGGCCCCCCCCAAATTCACCCCATTTCAGGGCCCCCCCACTTCCCCCTGCCATGGGGGCCCCCCCAATTTCAGGCCCCCCCCACTGCCCCCCCCCAAGGATGGACCCCAATGTCCCCCCCACTTCAGGGTCCCCCCCGACACTGAGACCCCCCCATGTCCCCCCTTTTCGGCCCCCCCCAATGTCCCCCCCAGCATCAAGACACCCCCAGGGCCCCCCCATTTCAGGGACCCCCCCAGCACCGAGACTCCCCCCATGTCCCCCCCCAAAGTAACCCCTATTTTAGGGTCCCCCCCATGTCCCCCCTCCGATGACCTCCCCCTCCCCAGCCCGGGTCCCTCTGATGTCCCCCCACCCTTAGGGACCCCTCTGTCCCCCCCCCCGTCCCCCCCCTCACCGATGGCCCCGTTGAGGTTCTGGAAGATCTGGGAGCGATGGTCCAGCGCCAGCCCCAGCTCCGCCTGCGGGGGCACCCGTCAGGGGGGGCACCCATGGGTGCCCGGGGGGGGGCCCAGGGTGCCCCCAGGGTGCTAGGGGGTTCCCCAAGGTGCTGGGGGGGGGCAAAAGGGGGCCCAGGGCACCCTGGGAAGGTGCTGGGGGGTCCCAAGGGGGACTGGAGGGTCCCCAAGGTGTTGGGGGGGCCCCAAGGGTCCCCAGGGTGCTGGGGGGGCAGAGGGGGCCTGGGGCACCCTGGGAGGGTGCTGGGGGGGTCCCAAGGGGGTCTGGAGGGGTCCTGGTAGTCCCCAGGGTGTTGGGGGGGTCCCCAAGGTTCCTCGGGGCACCCTGGGGGGGTCCCCAAGGGGCCTGGGGGGGTTCCCAGTGTGCTGGGGGGGGGCCTGGAGGCACCCGAGGGTGTCGGGGGGGGTCCTGGAGGCTCCACAGGAGACTGAGGAGACCATGGGAAGGTTTTGGGGGCCTTGACAGTTTGGGGGGCCCCAGGGGGGGTTGGGGCACCCTGGGGGGGTCAGGGAGATTTGGGGGGGTCCCCAGGGTCCCCCCCTTCACCCAGAGGTCAAGGGAGCCACAGTAGGGGGGAATTTGGGGGGTCTCCAGGGACTTGGGCCACCAAAAGAAGGTTTGGGGGGCCACCACGGGCATTTGGGGGGCCACCATGGGCATTTGGGGGGGGGTCAGGGGTTTTGGGGTGCCTGGGGGGGGTCAGGGAGATTTGGGGGGGGTCCCCAGGGTCCCCCCCCTCACCCGGAGGTCAAGGGAGCCACAGTATGGGGGGATTTGGGGGGTCTCCAGAGACTTAGACCACCAAAAGAAGGTTTGGGGGGCCACCACGGGCATTTGGGGGGCCACCATGGGCATTTGGGGGGGGTCAGGGGTTTTGGGGTGCCTGGGGGGGGTCAGGGAGATTTGGGGGGGGTCCCCAGGGTCCCCCCCCTCACCCGGAGGTCAAGGGAGCCACAGTATGGGGGGAATTTGGGGGGTCTCCAGGGAGTTGGGTGACCAGAAGAAGGTTTGGGGGGCCACCATGAGCACTTGGGGGACCACCATGAGCACTTGGGGGGCCACCATGGGCATTTGGGGGGGGTCCAGGGGTTTTGGGGTGCCCGTAGGGGTCAGGGAGATTTGGGGGGGGTCCCCAGGGTGCCCCCCTCACCCGGAGCTGGGGGTCGAGGTAGAGGTGGGTGTAGAAGAGCTGGTCGTCGTCGTCGTCCCGGTACTTCCAGAGCTCGACGAGCTGGGCCACGGCCGGGGCGAAGCCGATGAAGCCTGCGGCGGGGCGTCAGGGGCACCCCGAAACCGGGCACCCAACCTGGGGGCACCCCGAAACCGGGCACCCACCCTAGGGGCAGCCCCCGGACCCAGACACCCACCCTGAGCACCCCAAAACCAGAGACAACCGCGATAGGACACCCCAAAACTAGGGACTTCTCCAACTGTGACACCCAAAAGTGGTCACCGACACCAGAGCACCCCAAAGCAGGTTCTCCCACCCAAGAACACCCCAAAACTGGGGTGTCTCCAACTGGCACACCCCAAAACTGGCATGTCCCACCCAAGAGCACCCCAAACCTGCTTCTCCAACCCAGGAGCACCCTAAAACCAAGGTCTCCCGCTCAGGGGCACCCCAAAAACGAGGCTCCCTCCAACTAAGACACCCCAAAACCACTGAGTCCCACCCAAAACCAAGGTCTCCCACTCAGAAGCCCCCCAAAACCAAGTTCTCCAACCCTCAACTACCCCAAAAGCAGGTTTTCCCACCCAGAAGCACCCCAAAACCAGGTTCTCCCACTCAGAAGCCCCCCAAAACCAGGTTCTTCAACCCTCAACTAACCCAAAACCAGGTTCTCCCACCCAGAAGCCCCCCAAAACCAGGTTCCTCAGCCCTCAACTACCCAAAAACCAGGTTCTCCCACCCAGAAGCCCCCCAAAACCAGCTTCTTCAACCCTCAACTAACCCAAAACCAAGGCCTTCCACCCGGAAGCCTCCCAAAAACAGGTTCTTCAATCCTGGACTACCCCAAAACTAGGTTCTCCCACCCAGAAGCCCCCCAAAACCAGGTTCTCCCACCCAGAAGCCCCCCAAAACCAGGTTCCTCAATCCTGGACTACCCCAAAACCAGGTTCTCCCACCTGGAAGCCCCCCAAAACCAAGTTCTCCCACCCAGAAGCCCCCCAAAACCAGGTTCTTCAGCCCTCAACTACCCAAAAACCAGGTTCTCCCACTTGGAAGCCCCCCAAAACCAAGTTCTTCAACCTTCAGCGACCCCAAAACCAAGGTCTCCCACCCAGAAGCCCCCCAAAACCAGGTTCCTCAACCCTCAACTACCCCAAAACCAGGTTCTCCCACCCAGAAGCCCCCCAAAACCAGGTTCCTCAATCCTGGACTACCCCAAAACCAGGTTCTCCCACCTGGAAGCCCCCCAAAACCAGGTTCTCCCACCCCGAACCCCCCCGTCCCAGGTTCCCCTCGCCCCTGGGTGCCCCCCCGGGCAGGCTGCCCCCCCGGGACCCCCCCGGACGCACCCCCGGAGTTGAGGTAGCGCTTGCCGGCGCCGGCGGGGGGGTAGGCCTCGGCCAGGCCCCACTCGGGCCAGCAGAACGCCTCGGCCGAGAAGAGCACCCGGTGGCCCGAGGCCCGGAACTTGGCCAGCAGCTCGCGGGGGCCCCCGGCGAAGACCACGTCGTAGCTGCGGGGACACCCCGAAACGGGGCCCCGTCACCCCCGGGGGGGCTCCAGCGGGACCCCCAGAGCACCCAAGGGTGCCCCGAGCACCCATCACCCCCCCAAAGCCTTAGGAACCCAAGGGCACCCAAGGGTTCTCCACCCATCCTCAGGATCCTCCACCAAACCCAAGGTCTTCTGTCCCACCCAAGAGCACCCAAGGGGCCCCCCACCACCCCAGGGACCCTCCACCCACCCCAGGGTCTCCTGTCCCACCCAAGAGCACCCAAGGGTCCCCAAACACCCACCAGGACCCTCCACCATCCCCAGGGTCTCCTGTCCCACCCAAGAGCACCCAAGGGGCCCCCACCACCCCAGGGACCCCCCACCCACCCCAGGGTCTCCTGTCCCACCCAAGAGCACCCAAGGGGCCCCCATCACCCACCAGGACACTCCACCTACCCCAGGGTCTCCTGTCCCACCCAAGAGCACCCAAGGGTCCCCCACCACCCCAGGGACCCTCCACCCACCCCAGGGTCTCCTGTCCCACCCAAGAGCACCCAAGGGGCCCCCAAACACCCCGGGACCCTCCACCCACCCCAGGGTCTCCTGTCCCACCCAAGAGCACCCAAGGGGCCCCAACCACCCCAGGGACCCTCCACCCACCCCAGGGTCTCCTGTCCCACCCAAGAGCACCCAAGGGTCCCCCACCACCCACCAGGACCCTCCACCCACCCCTGGGTCTCCTGTCCCACCCAAGAGCACCCAAGGGGCCCCCACCACCCCAGGGACCCTCCACCCACCCCAGGGTCTCCTGTCCCACCCAAGAGCACCCAAGGGTCCCCCACCACCCCAGGGACCCTCCACCCACCCCAGGGTCTCCTGTCCCACCCAAGAGCACCCAAGGGTCCCCCAAACACCCCAGGGACCCTCCACCCACCCCAGGGTCTCCTGTCCCACCCAAGAGCACCCAAGGGGCCCCCACCACCCCAGGGACCCTCCACCCACCCCAGGGTCTCCTGTCCCACCCAAGAGCACCCAAGGGGCCCCCACCACCCCAGGGACCCTCCACCCACTCCAGGGTCTCCTGTCCCACCCAAGAGCACCCAAGGGGCCCCCACCACCCCAGGGACCCTCCACCCACCCCAGGGTCTCCTGTCCCACCCAAGAGCACCCAAGGGGCCCCCACCACCCCAGGGACCCTCCACCCACCCCAGGGTCTCCTGTCCCACCCAAGAGCACCCAAGGGTCCCCCACCACCCACCAGGACCCTCCACCCACCCCTGGGTCTCCTGTCCCACCCAAGAGCACCCAAGGGGCCCCCACCACCCCAGGGACCCTCCACCCACCCCAGGGTCTCCTGTCCCAACCAAGAGCACCCAAGGGGCCCCAAACACCCACCAGGACCCTCCACCATCCCCAGGGTCTCCTGTCCCACCCAAGAGCACCCAAGGGTCCCCCACCACCCACCAGGACCCTCCACCATCCCCAGGGTCTCCTGTCCCACCCAAGAGCACCCAAGGGGCCCCCACCACCCCAGGGACCCTCCACCATCCCCAGGGTCTCCTGTCCCACCCAAGAGCACCCAAGGGGCCCCCAAACACCCCAGGGATCCTCCACCATCCCCAGGGTCTCCTGTCCCACCCAAGAGCACCCAAGGGTCCCCCATCACCCACCAGGACCCTTTACCCACCCCAGGGTCTCCTGTCCCACCCAAGAGCACCCAAGGGGCCCCCACCACCCACCAGGACCCTCCACCATCCCCAGGGTCTCCTGTCCCAACCAAGAGCACCCAAGGGGCCCCGACCACCCCAGGGACCCTCCACCCACCCCAGGGTCTCCCGTCCCACCCAAGAGCACCCAAGGGGCCCCCAACCACCCCAGGGACCCTCCACCCACCCCAGGGTCTCCCGTCTCCCCCAGAGCACCCAAGGGTCCCCAACCACCCCAGGGACCCTCCACCCACCCTAGGGTCTCCCGTCCCCCCCAGAGCACCCAAGGGGCCCCCGACCACCCCAGGGACCCTCCACCCACCCCAGGGTCTCCCGTCCCCCCCAGAGCACCCAAGGGTGCCCCCAGGCTCCTGTGTCCCCCACGTCCCATGTCCCCAACACCCACCTGTCCACGAAGAGCACCACGAGGTCCTCGCGGGCGCCCAGGGGGGCCATGGCGGCCTTGAGCCACCGCACCTTCTGCCCCCCGCCCACGGTGTGGGCCACGTCCCCCCCCCGCCACGCCTGGCCCAGGCCCAGCGTCTGCGGGGACACGGGGGGGGACGCGTCACCCCCGCGGCCACGTGTCACCTCCCCGCTCCGCCACGCCTGGCCCAGCCCCGGGGACACCGTGGGGACATGGGGACATGGGGACACACCACCCCCATGGCCACGTCCCCCCCCGCCACGCCTGGTCCAGCCCTGGGGACACCGTGGGGACATGGGGACACACCACCCCCATGGCCACGTCCCCCCCCGCCACGCCTGGCCCAGCGCCGGGGACACTGTGGGGACATGGGGACACGCCACCCCCATGGCCACGTCCCCCCCCCGCCACGTCTGGTCCAGCCCCGGGGACACCGTGGGGACATGGGGACACGCCACCCCCATGGCCACGTCCCCCCCCCGCCACGTCTGGTCCAGCCCCGGGGACACCGTGGGGACATGGGGACACGCCACCCCCATGGCCACGTCCCCCCCCGCCACGCCTGGCCCAGCGCCGGGGACACTGTGGGGACATGGGGACACGCCACCCCCATGGCCACGTCCCCCCCCGCCATGTCTGGTCCAGCCCTGGGGACACCGTGGGGACATGGGGACATGCCACCCCCGTAGCCAGGCCATGGTCTCCGAGGACACGTGGGGACATGAGGGGACACGGGGGGACGTCGTGGCCACCCCACGCCATGGCCACGTCCCCCCCCGTGGCCAGACCACCCCCAGGGTCCCCAAGGACATGGGGGGGACACAAGGGGACACAAAGGGACAAGAGGGGACACAGGGGAATGTGGCCACCCCACGCCATGGCCATGTCCCCTGCGTGGCCAGGCCCAGCCCCGGGGGCTGCGGGGACACGAGGGGACACGGGGGGGACATGGCGGGGACATGGGGGGATGCAAGGGGACACGAGGGGATGGAGGGGGGACAAGGGGGGGACACGAGGGGATGGGAAGGGACCCGGGGGGGGACACGAGAGGACGCCGGGGGGACACAAGGGGACCTGGGGAGACCCGAAGGGACACAGGGGGACGCAGGGGGACATAGGGGGACGTGAGGGGACCCAGGGGGGATGTGGGGGGGGCACAAAGGGACATGGGGGGGGACATGGGGGCCCTGAGGGGACCTGGGGGGACCCCGAGGGGACACAGGGGGACATAGAGGGAACATAGGGGGTGTGAAGGGACATGAGGGGACATGGAGGGGACGCAGGAAGACACAAAGGGACCTGGGGGGGGACATTAGGGGACCTGGGGGGATGTGGGGGGACCTGAGGGGACCTAGGGGGACACAAAGGGACCTGGGGGGATGTGAGGGGACCCGGGGGGGGACACAAGGGGATGCAAAGGGACACAAGGGGACATGGGGGGGGACCTGAGGGGACTTAGGGGGACACAAGGGGACTTGGGGGGGACACAAGGGGACACAGGGGGCCCCGGGGGGGACACAGGGGGATGTGGGGGGACTTTGTGGGACACAAGGGAACATGAGGGGACCCGGGGGGGGGACCTAGGGGGACCCAAGGGGACACAAAGGGACCTGAGGGGACATGAGGGGACACATGGAGACCCGGGAGAACATGGGGGGGGGACACGGAGGGACATAGGGGGACCCAGGGGGATATGGGAGGACCCGGGGGGGTGGAAGGGGACGTGAGGGGAGTCGGAGGGACATGAGGGGACACAAAGGGACCTGAGGGGACCCGAGGGGACCCGGGGGGGGGCACGGGGGGGTCCCCACCTGCAGGGAGTAGTTGAAGTGCCGGGCGGAGCGCAGGAAGCGCTCGTAGCCCTCGGTGGCCTCCGTGGCCACCGTCACCACCAGCAGCTGCTCTGCGGGGGGGGGACGGGGGGACGGGGGGGGCCGTGAGCACCCGGACGCCTGGGCCCCCCCGTGGGGGGTGGGGGAGGGGAGCCCGGACGCCTGGGCCCTGCTTGGGGGGGGGCGAAGGGGTGTCTGGATGCCTGGGCCCCCCCCTCCAAGGAGCAGCCCGGGGGGGGGGGCTGTTGCAGGGTGACCCCTGACCCCCCCCCGGTGGCCCCTGACCCCCCGGTGACCCCTGACCCCCCCGTGACGCCCCGGCTCCTGCCGGTGACCCCTGACCCTCTCAGTGACCCCCCCAGCCCCTCCTGGTGACCTCTGACCCCTCCTGGTGCCCCCTAACCCCCCCCACCATGACCTCCCCACCCCCTCCAGTGACCCCTGACCCTCCCGGTGACCCCTGACCCCCCCTCCGTGACCCCCCGGCTCCTGCCGGTGACCCCTGACCCTCTCAGTGACCCCTGACCCTGCTGGTGACCCCCCGACCCAGCTCTGTGATCCCCCCCCAGCCCCTCCCGGTGCCCCCGGGCCCCTCCCCCATGACCCATAACCCCCCCCCCGGTGCCCCTTGACCCACCCCCATGACATCTGACCCTCTCGGTGACCCCCGACCCCCCCGTGACCCCACCCAGCCCCTCCCGGTGACCCCCTGGCCCCTCCCCCGTGACCTCTGACCCTCCCGGGGACTCTCAGTCCCCCCCTCCATAACCCCCCGCCCCCTCCCGGTGACCCCTGATCCTTCCCCGTGACCCCTGACCCTCCCGGTGACCCCTGTCCCCCCCTCCGTGACCCCCCCAGCCCCTCCCGGTGACCCCTGACCCCTCCCCATGACCCCTGATCCTCCCGGTGACCCCTGACCCCCCCTCCGTGACCCCCCCAGCCCCTCCCGGTGCCCCCTGATCCCTCCCACGTGACTCCCCGGCCCCCCCCCGGCCCCCCCGCTCTCACCGGCGCTGAGCGGGGCGGACTCGGCGGCGGCCGGCGGCGGCGGCGGCAGCAGGAGGCCGAGGAGCAGCGGCGGCAGCAGGGCAGCGAGCGGCGCCATGGCGGCAGCGCGGCGCCCCCCCCCCCCGCGGCGCCGCCCAATCCGCGCCCGCCGCCCCGCCCCCTCCGCCGCCGCGCGGCCAATCCGCGCCGACGGGGCGGGGCTCCGCGCCCGCCGCTGCCACGTTGCCCGGGCCGCGGGGGCGGGGCCGCGGGGGGCGGGGCCGGAGGGAGAGGGCGGGGCGATCCGCCCAGGGGCGGGGCTGCGGGGCCGGAGGAGGGGGCGGCACCCGAAATGGCGGAAGTGGCGGCGCAGGCGCGCGAGATGGCGGCGGCGGGTGAGGGCGGAAGCGGCGGCGGGTGAGGGCGGAAGCGGCGGCGGGTGAGGGCGGAAGCGGCGGCAGTCAAAGGCGGAAGTGGCCGTCGTCGAGGGCGGAAGTGGCCGCGGGCAAGGGCTGAAGCGGCGGCTTCGGGTGAGGGCGGAAGCGGCGACGGGCGAGGGCGGAAGTGACGGCAGGAGAGGGCGGAAGTGACGGCAGGCGAGGGCGGAAGTGACGGCAGGCGAGGGCGGAAGCGACGGCGGAAGCGGCGTCGCCCGCTCGGAGGCGGGGCCTGAGCGCGGCGGGGCAACATGGTGGAGAAGAAGGTGTCAGGTACCGGCAGCGCCGGGCCCGGGGCGGGTTTGGGGGTCCCAGTTATGGGTGCGGGGTTTGGGGGGGCCATTTTGGGGGTCCCGGGTTTGGGGGGTCCCGGTTTGGGGGGTCCCGGGTTGGGGGGTCCCGGGTTTGGGTGCCGATTTGGGGGGGCCGGTTTTTGGGGTGCTGTTTTGGGTGCCGGTTTTGGGGGTTCTGGGTTTGGGGGGCCGGTTGTGGGTGCCGGTTTGGGGGGTCTCGGTTTTGGGGTCCCAGTTATGGGTGCTGGGTTTTGGGGTCCCGGTTTTGGGTGCTGGGTTTTTGGGGTCCCGGTATTTGGGGTGCCAGCTTTGGGTGCTCGTTTTTGGGGTCCCGATTATGGGTGCCAGTTTGGGGGGGTGCTGGTTTTGGGGTCCTAGTTTTTGGGGTCCCGGTCTTTGGGTGCTGGTTCTGGGGGTCCCACTTATAGGTGCCAGTTCTGGGATCCCAATTTTTGGGGTGCCAGTTACGGGTGCTGATTTTGGGTCCTGGTTTTTGGGGTGCCGGTTTAGGGTGCCGATTTTTGGGGTGCCAATTATGGGTGCTGGTTTTTGGGGTACCAGTTTGGGGGTCCGGTTTTGGGGTGCCGGATTTTGGGGTCCCAGTTATGGGTGCCGGTTTTTGGGGTGCCGGTTTCGGGGTCTCGGTTTTGGGGTGCCCGTTATGGGTGCTGATCTTTGGGGTCCCAATTTGGGGTCCCAGTTATGGGTGCTGCTTTTTGGGGGTCCCGGTTTTGGGGGTCCTGGTTTTTGGGGTCCCGGTTTTGGGTCCAGGTTTTTGGGGTCCCATTTTTTGGGGTGCCAGTTATGGGTGCCGTTTTTTGGGGTGCTGGTTCGGGGGGTCCGGTTTTGGGGTGCCAGCTATGGGTGCTGATCTTTGGGGCACCCCAAACTGGCACCCATAACTGCGACCCTATTTTGGCGTGCCGGTTTTGGGTGCCAGTTTTTGTGGTCCTGGTTTTGGGGTCCCAGTTTTGGGTGCTGGTTTTTGGGGTGCTGGTTTTCGGGTGCCAGTTTTTGGGTGCCGGCTATGGGTGCTGCTTTTTGGGGTGCCGGTTTCGGGGTCCCGGTTTTTGGGTGCTGGTTTTTGGGGTCCCGGTTTTGGGTCCCGGTTTTGGGTGCTGGTTTTTGGGGTCCCGGTTTTTGGGTGCTGGTTTTTGGGGTCCCGGTTTTTGGGGTCCCGGTTATGGGTGCCGATTTTTGGGCTCCCACTTATGGGTGCCAGCTTGGGGGTCCCAGTTACGGGTGCTGATTTTTTGGGGTGCCGGTTTTGGGTGCTGAATTTTAGAGTCCCAATTTTGGGGTGCCGGTTTTTGGGCTCCGGGTTTTGGGTGCTGGTTTTTGGGGTGCTGGTTTGGGGGTGGCCCCGCTGGGTGCCCACCCCGGGGTGCCCTCGCCCAGGCCGCGGCCCGGAGGCAGCGCAGCGCCGGGTGCTCGACCGGGCGCCGCAGCGGCACCTCGACCGCTCGGGGTCCCGGTTTTGGGGTGCCGGTTTTGGGTGCTGGTTTTTGGGGTCCTGGCTTTCGGGTGCCGGTTTTGGGTGCTGATCTTTGGGGTCCTAGTTATAGGTGTCAGTTTCGGGGGTGCTGGTTTTTGGGGTTACAGTTATGGGTGCTGTTTTTTGGGGTGCTGTTTTTTGGGGCCCCAGTTATGGGTGCTGGTTTTTGGGATGCTCTTTTTTGGGGTGCCGGTTTTGGGTGCCAATCTTTGGGGTTCCAGTTATGGGTGCCGATTTTGGGATCCCAATTTTTAGGGTGCCAGGATTTTGGGTGCCGGTTTTGGGTGCCAATCTTTGGGGTTCCAGTTATGGGTGCCGATTTTGGGATCCCAATTTTTAGGGTGCCAGGATTTTGGGTGCCGGTTTTGGGTGCCGATCTTTGGGGTTCCAGTTATGGGTGCTGGTTTTGGGTGCTGGTTTTTGGGGTCCCAGTTATGGGTGCCCATTTGTGGGGTCCCGGCTTTGGGGTGCCGGTTTTGGTTCTTGGTTTTGGGGTTCCGATTTTTGGGGTCCCGGTTTTGGGGTGCTGATTTTTGGGGTCCCGGTTTTGGGTGCCAGGTTTTTGGGGTCCCAGTTATGGGTGCCGGGTTTTGGGGTCCCAGTTATGGATGCCGGTTTTTGGGGTGCCAGTTTGGGGGTCCTGGTTTTTGGGGTGCCAGTTATGGGTGCTGATCTTTGGGGTCCCAGTTATGGGTGCCAGTTTTTGGGGTGCCAGTTTTGGGGTCCCGGTTTTGGGTGCTGGTTTTTGGAGTCCCAGTTTTTGGGCTCCTGGTTTTGGGTGCTGGTTTTGGGGTCCCGGTTTTTGGGTGCCAGTTTTTGGGGTCCGGGTTTTGGGTGCTGGTTTTTGGGGTCCCGGTTTTTGGGTGCCAGTTTTTGGAGTCCCAGTTTTTGGGGTGCCGGTTTTGGGTGCTGTTTTTTGGGGTCCCGGTTTTTGGGTGCCAGTTTTTGGAGTCCCAGTTTTTGGGGTCCCGGTTTTGGGTGCTGTTTTTTGGGGTCCCGGGTTTTGGGTGCTGGTTTTTGGGGTCCGGGTTTTGGGTGCCGGTTTTTGGGGTGCCGGTTCGGGGGTGCCCACACTAGGGTGCCCACCCCGGGGTGCCCTCGCCCAGGCCGCGGCCCGGAGGCGGCGCAGCGCCGGGTGCTCGACCGGGCGCCGCAGTGGCACCTCGACCGCTCGGGGTCCCGGTTTTGGGGTGCCGGTTTTGGGTGCTGGTTTTTGGGGTCCTGGCTTTCGGGTGCTGGTTTTGGGTGCTGATCTTTGGGGTCCTAGTTATGGGTGCCAGTTTGGGGGGTGCTGGTTTTGGGTGCTGGTTTTTGGGGTCCCAGTTATGGGTGCCGGTTTTTGGGTGCCGGTTTTTGGGTGCCGGTTTTGGGTGCCGGTTTTTGGGGTCCCGGTTTTTGGGTGCCGGTTTTTGGGGTCCGTGTTTTGGGTGCTGGTTTTTGGGGTCCCAGTTTTTGGGTGCCAGTTTTTGGAGTCCCAGTTTTTGGGCTCCTGGTTTTGGGTGCTCGTTTTTGGGGTCCTGGCTTTTGGGTGCCGGTTTTGGGTGCTGATCTTTGGGGTCCTAGTTATGGGTGCCAGTTTGGGGGGTGCTGGTTTTGGGTGCTGGTTTTTGGGGTCCCAGTTATGGGTGCCAGTTTTGGGGTCCCGGTTTTGGGTGCCGGTTTTTGGGGTCCCGGTTTTGGGTGCTGGTTTTTGGGGTCCCGGTTTTTGGGTGCCGGTTTTTGGGGTCCCAGTTTTTGGGTGCTGGTTTTTGGGGTCCCGGTTTTTGGGTGCTGGTTTTTGGGGTCCCGGTTTTTGGGTCCCGGATTTTGGGGTCCCAGTTTTTGGGTCCTGGTTTTGGGGTGCCGGGTTTTGGGTGCCGGTTTTTGGGGTGCCGGTTCGGGGGTGCCCACACTAGGGTGCCCACCCCGGGGTGCCCTCGCCCAGGCCGCGGCCTGGAGGCGGCGCAGCGCCGGGTGCTCGACCGGGCGCCGCAGTGGCACCTCGACCGCTCGGGGTCCCGGTTTTGGGGTGCCGGTTTTGGGTGCTGGTTTTTGGGGTCCTGGCTTTTGGGTGCCGGTTTTGGGTGCTGATCTTTGGGGTCCTAGTTATGGGTGCCAGTTTGGGGGGTGCTGGTTTTGGGTGCTGGTTTTGGGGTCCCAGTTATGGGTGCCAGTTTTGGGGTCCCGGTTTTGGGTGCCGGTTTTTGGGGTCCCGGTTTTTGGGTGCCGGTTTTTGGGGTCCGTGTTTTGGGTGCTGGTTTTTGGGGTCCCAGTTTTTGGGTGCCAGTTTTTGGAGTCCCAGTTTTTGGGCTCCTGGTTTTGGGTGCTGGTTTTTGGGGTCCTGGCTTTCGGGTGCCGGTTTTGGGTGCTGATCTTTGGGGTCCTAGTTATGGGTGCCAGTTTGGGGGTGCTGGTTTTGGGTGCTGTTTTTGGGGTTACAGTTATGGGTCCCGGTTTTTGGGGTCCCGGTTTTTGGGGTCCCGGTTTTTGGGTTCTGGTTTTGGGTGCCGGGTTTTGGGGTTCCAGTTATGGGTGCTGGTTTTTGGGTGCTGGTTTTTGGGGTCCCAGTTTTTGGGTGCTGGTTTTTGGAGTCCCAGTTTTTGGGCTCCTGGTTTTGGGTGCTGGTTTTGGGGTGCCGGTTTTTGGGGTCCGTGTTTTGGGTGCTGGTTTTTGGGGTCCCGGTTTTTGGGTGCCGGTTTTTGGGGTCCCAGTTTTTGGGTGCTGGTTTTTGGGGTCCCAGTTTTTGGGTGCTGGTTTTTGGAGTCCCAGTTTTTGGGCTCCTGGTTTTGGGTGCTGGTTTTGGGGTCCCGGTTTTTGGGTGCCGGTTTTTGGGGTCCGTGTTTTGGGTGCTGGTTTTTGGGGTCCCGCTTTTGGGTCCCGGTTTTTGGGGTCCCGGTTTTTGGGTCCCGGTTTTGGGTGCCGGGTTTTGGGTGCCGGGTTTTGGGGTGCCGGTTCGGGGGTGCCCACGCTAGGGTGCCCACCCCGGGGTGCCCTCGCCCAGGCCGCGGCCCGGAGGCGGCGCAGCGCCGGGTGCTCGACCGCGCCACCCGCCAGCGTCGCCTCAACCGGCAGCTCGAGGCGCTGGAGAACGACAACTTCGGCGACGACCCCCAGGCCGGGCTGCCGCGGCCCGGCAAGCGCCTGCCCCACTTCGCCGACACCGCCGAGACAGGTGGGGACGCCTGGGCCCCTCGGGGGGACGCCTGGGCCCTTGGGTGGTGGTGGGGGGACGCCTGGGCCCCTGGGTGCAGGGGGGGACGCCTGGGCCCCCGCGGCCCGGCAAGCACCTGCCTCGCTTGGCCGACACCGCCGAGACAGATGGGGACGCCTGGGCCCCTCGGGGGGACGCCTGGGCCCCTGGGGGATGCCTGGGCCCCTCGGGGACGCCTGGGCCCTTGGGTGGTGGTGGGGGGACGCCTGGGCCCCTGGGTGCGGGGAAGGGGATGCCTGGGCCCCCGCGGCCCGGCAAGCGCCTGCCCCACTTCGCCGACACCGCCGAGACAGGTGGGGATGCCTGGGCCCCTCGGGGGGACGCCTGGGCCCCTCGGGGACGCCTGGGCCCTTGGGTGGTGGTGGGGGGACGCCTGGGCCCCTGGGTGCGGGGAAGGGGACGCCTGGGCCCCCGCGGCCCGGCAAGCGCCTGCCCCGCTTGGCCGACACCGCCGAGACAGGTGGGGACGCCTGGGCCCCTCGGGGGGACGCCTGGGCCCCTGGGGGATGCCTGGGCCCCTCGGGGACGCCTGGGCCCTTGGGTGGTGGGGGGGGGACGCCTGGGCCCCTGGGTGCGGGGAAGGGGACGCCTGGGCCCCTCGGGGACGCCTGGGCCCCTGGGGGTGGGGAGGGGGACGCCTGGGCCCCTGCCAGGGATGCCTGGGCCCCTGGGGGGAGCCCCGGACGCCTGGGCCCCTAGTGGGGGGGGTTTGGGGACCCCCCGGACGCCTGGGCCCCTAGTGGGGGGGTGTCCGGGCCCCCCCGGATGCCTGGGCCCCCAGTTTGGGGGCGTTGGGGCCCCCCCGGACGCCTGGGCTGCTAGTGGGAGGGTGTCCGGGCCCCCCCGGACGCCTGGGCCCCCAGTTTGGGGGGTGTTCAGGGCCCCCCGGACACCTGGGCCCCCAGTTTGGGGGCGTTTGGGCCCCCCCGGATGCCTGGGCCCCTGGTGGGGGGGTTCAGGGACCCCCGGACACCTGGGCCCCCAGTTTGGGGGTGTTGGGGCCCCCCCGGACACCTGGGCCCCTAGTTGGGGGGGTTCAGGTGCCCCCCCGGACACCTGGGCCCCCAGTTTGGGGGTGTTGGGGCCCCCCCGGACACCTGGGCCCCCAGTTTGGGGGTGTTGGGGGTCCCCGGACGCCTGGGCCCCTAGTGGGGGGGGTTCAGGGGCCCCCCCGGACTCCTGGGCCCCCAGTTTGGGGGCGTTTGGGCCCCCCCGGACGCCTGGGCCCCCAGTTTGGGGGCGTTTGGGCCCCCCCGGACACCTGGGCCCCAAGTTTGGGGGTGTTGGGGCCCCCCCGGACACCTGGGCCCCTAGTTGGGGGGGTTCAGGTGCCCCCCCGGACACCTGGGCCCCCAGTTTGGGGGTGTTGGGGGTCCCCGGATGCCTGGGCCCCCAGTTCGGGGGCGTTGGGGCCCCCCCGGACGCCTGGGCCCCTAGTTGGGGGGTTCAGGAGCCTCCCGGACGCCTGGGCCCCCGGACGCCTGGGCCCCACCGCGGGTAGCGACAGCACCCGCATCCCTGGATCCCCAGGCGGGGGGGGGGGGGGGAGGGTTTGGGTGCCACCTGGGTGGGGGGAGTGGGGGGGGGAGCACCCGGCCCCCCGGACACCTGGGCCCCCCGGACGCCTGGGCCCCACGCGGGGGGGGGTCTCGCGGCAGGGAAGAAGAAGAAGAAGACGCGGGGCGACCACTTCAAGCTGCGCTTCCGCAAGAACTTCCAGGCGCTGCTGGAGGAGCAGGTGGGGACGCGGGGGGGACATTGGGGACACTGGGGACACGGGGGGGACGTTGGGGACATTGGGGATATGGGGGGACACGGGGGGGACGTTGGGGACATTGGGGACATGGGGGGACACGGGGGACATTGGGGACGTGGGGGGATGCTGGGGTCGCCATGGGGACATTGGGGACATTGGGGTCCCCATGGGGCAGCTTGGGACATGGGGGGACATTGGGGACATGGGGGGACACGGGAGTCCCCATGGGGCAGCTTGGGACACGGGGGACATTGGGGACATGGGGGGACACGGGGGGGACGTTGGGGACATGGGGGGATGCTGGGGTCCCCATGGGGCAGCTTGGGACATGGGGGGACATTGGGGACATGGGGGGACACGGGGGTCCCCATGGGGCAGCTTGGGACACGGGGGGGGACGTTGGGGACATTGGGGACATGGGGGGACACGGGGGTCCCCATGGGGCAGCTTGGGACACGGGGGGACATTGGGGACATTGGGGGCATGGGGGGACACGGGGGTCCCCATGGGGCAGCTTGGGACATGGGGGGACATTGGGGACATGGGGGGACACGGGGGTCCCCATGGGGCAGCTTGGGACATGGGGGGACATTGGGGACATGGGGGGACACGGGGGTCCCCATGGGGCAGCTTGGGACACGGGGGGACATTGGGGACATGGGGGGACACGGGGGACATTGGGGACATGGGGGGATGCTGGGGTCCCCATGGGGACATTGGGGACATTGGGGTCCCCATGGGGCAGCTTGGGACATGGGGGGACACAGGGGGACATTGGGGACATGGGGGGACACCGGGGTCCGCATGGGGCAGCTTGGGACACGGGGGGACACGGGGGACATTGGGGACATGGGGGGATGCTGGGGTCCCCATGGGGACATTGGGGACATTGGGGTCCCCATGGGGCAGCTTGGGACATGGGGGAACATTGGGGACATGGGGGGACACGGGGGTCCCCATGGGGCAGCTTGGGACACGGGGGGACATTGGGGACATGGGGGGACACGGGGGTCCCCATGGGGCAGCTTGGGACATGGGGGGACATTGGGGACATGGGGGGACACGGGGGTCCCCATGGGGCAGCTTGGGACACGGGGGGACATTGGGGACATGGGGGGACACGGGGGTCCCCATGGGGCAGCTTGGGATATGGGGGGGACACGGGGGGACATTGGGGACATGGGGGGATGCTGGGGTCCCCATGGGGCAGCTTGGGACATGGGGGGACATTGGGGACATGGGGGGACACGGGGGTCCCCATGGGGCAGCTTGGGACACGGGGGGACACAGGGGACATTGGGGACATGGGGTGATGCTGGGGTCCCCATGGGGACATGGGGGGACACGGGGGGACATGAGGGTCCCCAGAGGGACATGGGGGCACATGGGGACCTGGAGGGGGACATTGGGGGGGGCATGGGAGACACCAGGGTCATGTGGGGGACATTGGGGGGGACATGGGGGGACATGAAGGGGACACTGAGGTCCCTATGGGGACGTGGGGGGACATTGGGGTCTGGGGGGGACACTGAGGTCCCCATGGGGCAGCTGGGGACATGGGGGGACACGGGGGGGGACACAGGGGTCCCCATGGGGACATGGGGGGACACGGGGGGACATGAGGGTCCCCAGGGGGACATGTGGGGACACTGGGGTCCCCATGGGGACATGGGGGCACATGGGGGTCTGGGGGGGGACACTGGGGTCCCCATGGGGCAGCTGGGGGTGGGGGGGGTCATGGGGGACATGTGGGGGGACATGGGGGCACATAGGGGTCTGGGGGAGACACGGAGGTCCCCATGGGGACATGGAGGGGACACTGGTGTCCCTATGGGGACGTGGGGGGACATTGGGGTCGGGGGGGACACTGGGGTCCCCATGGGGCAGCTGGGGGCTGGGGGCGATATGGGGGGGGACATGGGGGACACTGGGGTCCCCATGGGGCAGCTGGGGATATTGGGGGGGGGGACGTGGGGGCTGGCGGGGCGGCTTTGGGGGTGTCCTGGGCAGGTTTGGGTGCTGGTGACACCATTTTGGGTGCTCATGAGGGTTTGGGTGCTGGTGGTGCAGCTTTGGGTGCTGGTGACACCATTTTGGGTGCTCATCGTGCAGTTTTGGGTGCTGGTGACACCGTTTTGGGTGCTCTGGGTGCAGCTTTGGGTGTTTATGGTGCAGATTTAGGTGCTGGTGGGGCAGGTTTTGGGTGCTGGCTTTGCAGTTTTGGGTGCTGGCGGTGCAGTTTTGGGTGCTCATGGTGCAGTTTTGGGTCCTGGTGGTGCAGCTTTGGGTGTTCATGAAGCTTTGGGTGCTCATGGTGCCGTTTTGGGTGCTGGCGACACTGTTTTGGGTGTTCATGATGCAATTTTGGTTGTTCATGAAGTTTGAGGTGCTTCTGGTGCAGTTTTGGGTGCTCCTGGTGGTGTTTTGGGTGCTGGTAACGCCATTTTGGGCGCTCCTGGTGCCGTTTTGGGCGCTCCTGGTGCCGTTTTGGGCGCTCATGGCGCAGTTTTGGGTGCTCATGAAGCTTTAGGTGCTCCTGGTGCCGTTTTGAGCGCTGACGACGCCATTTCGGGTGCTGGCGACACCGTTTTGGGTGCTCCTGGCGCAGTTTTGGGTGCTCCTTGCGCAGTTTTGGGTGCTGGTGATGCAACTTTGGATGTTCCTGAAGTTTGAGGTGCTCCTGGTGCCATTTTGGGTGCCGATGGTGCCGTTTTGGGTGCTGATGGTGCAGTTTTGGGTGCTGGTGATGCAACTCTGGGTGTTCATGAAGTTTGAGGTGCTCCTGGTGCCATTTTGGGCTCTGACACCACCATTTTGGGTGCCGACGATGCCATTTTGGGTGCTCATGGTGCAGCTTTGGGTGCTGGTGATGCAACTTTAGATGTTCCTGAAGTTTCAGGTGCTCCTGGTGCCACTTTGGGTGCTGATGGTGCAGCTCTGGGTGCTGGTGATGCCGTTTCAGGTGTTCATGGTGCAGTTTTGGGTGTTCATGAAGTTTGAGGTGCTCCTGGTGCCGTTTTGGGTGCCGATGGTGCCGTTTTGGGTGCTGGCAATGCCATTTTGGGTGCTGATGGTGCCGTTTTGGGTGCTGGTGATGCAACTCTGGACGCTCATGAAGTTTGAGGTGCTCCTGGTGCCATTTTGGGTGCTGATGGCGCAGTTTTGGGTGCTGGTGATGCAACTTTGGATGTTCATGAAGGTTGAGGTGCTCCTGGTGTCATTTTGGGTGCTGATGGTGCAGTTTTGGGTGCTGGCGATGCAACTTTGGACGCTCATGAAGTTTGAGGTGCTCCTGGTGCCGTTTTGGGTGTCTATGGCGCAGTTTTGGGTGCTGTTGATGCAACTTTGGATGCTCATGAAGTTTGAGGTGCTCCTGGTGCCGTTTTGGGTGCTCCTGGTGCCGTTTTGGGTGCTGGCGACGCAACTCTGGATGCTCATGAAGTTTGAGGTGCTCCTGGTGCCGTTTTGGGTGCTCCTGGTGTAGTTTTGGGTGCTGTTGATGCAACTTTGGACGCTCATGAAGTTTGAGGTGCTCCTGGTGCCGTTTTGGGTGCCGATGGTGCAGTTTTGGGTGCTGTTGATGCAACTTTGGACGCTCATGACGTTTGAGGTGCTCCTGGTGCCATTTTGGGCGCCGACGACGCCATTTTGGGTGCTGGCAACACCGTTTTGGGTGTCTATGGTGCAGTTTTGGGTGCTGTTGATGCAACTCTGGACGCTCATGACGTTTGAGGTGCTCCTGGTGCCGTTTTGGGTGCCGATGGTGCAGTTTTGGGTGCTGTTGATGCAACTTTGGACGCTCATGAAGTTTGAGGTGCTCCTGGTGCCATTTTGGGTGCTGATGGTGCAGTTTTGGCTACTATTGATGCAACTTTGGACGCTCATGACGTTTGAGGTGCTCCTGGTGCCATTTTGGGTGCTGATGGTGCAGTTTTGGGTGCTGTTGATGCAACTTTGGACGCTCATGACGTTTGAGGTGCTCCTGGTGCCATTTTGGGCGCCGACGCCGCCATTTTGGGCGCCGCCGCCGCCGTTTCGGGCGCTCCCGCCGCAGTTTCGGGCACCAGCGTCGCACCTAGGGACGGGGGCACCCGCGGGGACCTGCGCTGACCCCCCCGGCTCCCCCCCCCGCAGAACCTGAGCGCCGCCGAGGGCCCCAACTACGTGTCGGCCTGCGCCGGCCCCTCGCGCCGGCCCCAGCGACCCTTCTGCGCCGTCTGCGGCTTCCCGGCCGCCTACACCTGCGTCTGCTGCGGCGCCCGGTACTGCTCCAGCCGCTGCCTCGGCACCCACCAGGACACCCGGTACGGCGTGGGGGGCACCCGGGGGTGGGGGGCACCCGTGGGGACGTCCTGGGGCGCCCACGGGTGGGGGGCAGCCACGTGGGGACGTCCCGGGGTGCCCACGGGGACGTGGGGGGGGGGATGACAGGGCTGAGCATCCCCAGGGACACCTGGTAGGTACCACGGGGACGTGGGGACATGGGGGGACATGGGGACATGGGGGGACATGGGGCCACCAGCCCAGGGACACGTGGGGACGTGGGGCTGGGGATGTCCCAGGAGATGTAGGATGGGGACATGGGGGGACATGGGGACACGTGGGATGGGGCCACCAGCCCAGGGACCCATGGGGACGTGGGGCTGGGGATGCACCAGGAGATGCAGGATGGGGACACCAAGGGACGTGGGGACATGGGGGGACATGGGGACATGGGGGGACATGGGGACATACAGGACAGGGCCACCAGCCCAGGGACCCATGGGGACGTGGGGCTGGGGATGACACCAGGAGATGGTGTCCCAATCCCACAGGGGACATGGGGACATGGGGGGACATGGGGCCACCAGCCCAGGGACACGTGCGGACGTGGGGCTGTGGATGTCCCAGGACATGTAGGATGGGGACATGAGGGGACATTGGGGGACATGGGGACATGTGGGATGGGGCCACCAGCCCAGGGACCCATGGGGACGTGGGGCTGGGGATGCACCAGGAGATGCAGGATGGGGACACCAAGGGACATGGGGGGACCTGGGGGGACATGGGGGGACATGGGGACATGGGGCCACCAGCCCAGGGACATGTGGGGACGTGGGGCTGGGGATGACACCAGGAGATGGTGTCCCAATCCCACAGGGGACATGGGGACATGGGGGGACATGGGGCCACCAGCCCAGGGACACGTGGGGACGTGGGGCTGTGGATGTCCCAGGACATGTAGGATGGGGACATGAGGGGACATTGGGGGACATGGGGACACATGGGACATGGTGCCACCAGCCCAGGGACCCATGGGGACGTGGGGCTGGGGATGCACCAGGAGATGCAGGATGGGGACACCAAGGGACATGGGGGGACCTGGGGGGACATGGGGACATGGGGCCACCAGCCCAGGGACACGTGGGGACGTGGGGCTGGGGATGCACCAGGAAATGTAGGATGGGGACATGGGGGGACATGGGGGGACATGGGGACACGTGGGACATGGTGCCACCAGCCCAGGGACCCATGGGGACGTGGGGCTGGGGATGCACCAGGAGATGCAGGATGGGGACACCAAGGGACATGGGGACATGGGGGGACATGGGGACATGGGGGGACATGGGGCCACCAGCCCAGGGACACGTGGGGACGTGGGGCTGGGGATGCACCAGGAGATGCAGGATGGGGACACCAAGGGACATGGGGGGACCTGGGGACATGGGGGGACATGGGGACATACAGGACAGGGCCACCAGCCCAGGGACATGTGGGGACGTGGGGCTGGGGATGACACCAGGAGATGGTGTCCCAATCCCACAAGGGACATGGGGACATGGGGGGACATGGGGACACCAGCCCAGGGACACGTGCGGACGTGGGGCTGTGGATGTCCCAGGACATGTAGGATGGGGACATGAGGGGACATTGGGGGACATGGGGACACATGGGACATGGTGCCACCAGCCCAGGGACCCATGGGGACGTGGGGCTGGGGATGCACCAGGAGATGCAGGATGGGGACACCAAGGGACATGGGGGGACCTGGGGGGACATGGGGACATGGGGGGACATGGGGCCACCAGCCCAGGGACACGTGGGGACGTGGGGCTGGGGATGCACCAGGAAATGTAGGATGGGGACATGAGGGGACATGGGGGGACATGGGGACACGGGGGGACATGGTGCCACCAGCCCAGGGACCCATGGGGACGTGGGGCTGGGGATGACACCAGGAGATGGTGTCCCCATCCTACAAGGGACATGGGGACACAGGGGGACATGGGGACATGTGGGATGGTGCCACCAGCCCAGGGACACAGGGGACAGGGCCCTATGGGGACGTGGGGCTGGGGATGTGCCAGGAGGTGCAGGATGGGGACACCAAGGGACATGGGGGGACACGGGGACATATAGGACAGGGCCACCAGCCCAGGAACCTGCGGGGACGTGGGGCTGGGGATGACACCAGGAGATGTAGGATGGGGACATGAGGGGACATTGGGGGACATGGGGACACATGGGACATGGTGCCACCAGCCCAGGGACCCATGGGGACGTGGGGCTGGGGATGCACCAGGAGATGCAGGATGGGGACACCAAGGGACATGGGGGGACCTGGGGGGACATGGGGACATGGGGGGACATGGGGCCACCAGCCCAGGGACACGTGGGGACGTGGGGCTGGGGATGCACCAGGAGATGCAGGATGGGGACACCAAGGGACGTGGGGGGACCTGGGGGGACATGGGGACATGGGGGGACATGGTGCCACCAGCCCAGGGACCCACGGGGACGTGGGGCTGGGGATGCACCAGGAGATGCAGGATGGGGACACCAAGGGACATGGGGGGACCTGGGGGGACATGGGGACATGGGGGGACATGGGGCCACCAGCCCAGGGACACGTGGGGACGTGGGGCTGGGGATGCACCAGGAGATGCAGGATGGGGACACCAAGGGACATGGGGGGACCTGGGGGGACCTGGGGACATGGGGGGACATGGGGACATACAGGACAGGGCCACCAGCCCAGGGACATGTGGGGACGTGGGGCTGGGGATGACACCAGGAGATGGTGTCCCAATCCCACAAGGGACATGGGGACATGGGGGGACATGGGGACACCAGCCCAGGGACACGTGGGGACGTGGGGCTGTGGATGTCCCAGGACATGTAGGATGGGGACATGAGGGGACATTGGGGGACATGGGGACACATGGGACATGGTGCCACCAGCCCAGGGACCCATGGGGACGTGGGGCTGGGGATGCACCAGGAGATGCAGGATGGGGACACCAAGGGACATGGGGGGACCTGGGGGGACATGGGGACATGGGGGGACATGGGGCCACCAGCCCAGGGACACGTGGGGACGTGGGGCTGGGGATGCACCAGGAAATGTAGGATGGGGACATGAGGGGACATGGGGGGACATGGGGACACAGGGGGACATGGTGCCACCAGCCCAGGGACATGTGGGGACGTGGGGCTGGGGATGACACCAGGAGATGGTGTCCCCATCCCACAGGGGACATGGGGACATTGAGGGACATGCAGACACGTGGGATGGGGCCACCAGCCCAGGGACACAGGGGACAGGGCCCTATGGGGACGTGGGGCTGGGGATGTGCCAGGAGGTGCAGGATGGGGACACCAAGGGACATGGGGGGACACGGGGACATATAGGACAGGGTCACCAGCCCAGGAACCTGCGGGGACGTGGGGCTGGGGATGACACCAGGAGATGTAGGATGGGGACATGGGGACATTGGGGGACATGGGGACATGTGGGACATGGGGCCACCAGCCCAGGGACCCGTGGGGATGTGGGGCTGGGGATGTCCTAGGACGTGCAGGAAGGGGATATGGGGACACGTGGGACAGGGCCACCAGCCCGGGGACACGTGGGACAGGGCCACCAGCCCAGGGACACAGCACAGCACGGGGACACGGGGTTGGTGGCCGGGTGGTGGCCTCGGGGACTCGTCCTCACCCCCGTCCTGTCCCCGCAGGTGCCTCAAGTGGACGGTGTGACGGGGACGCCACTGCCACCGCCGGCCCGTGGCCCCATGGATGTCCCCATGGATGTCCCCGTGGGTCCCCTCCTGTGTCCCCCCATGTCCCCACACGTGTGTCCCCGTGTCCCATCTCCACACGTGTCCCATGTCATGTGTGTCCTCCCGTGTCCCCCCACATGTCCCCCTATGTCCCCACGTGTCCCCATGCGTGTCCTCCCGTGTCCCCCTACGTCCCCCCCATGTCCCTCCATGTCCCGTGTCCCCACACGTGTCCTCCCGTGTCCCACCCGTGTCCCTGTCCCCGCGTGACACCCTCCCCCCCAGGGGCCCAGGCGTCCGGGCCCCCCAGCGACTCCTGCCCCCCACGTGGCACTTTATAGCTGTTTATTAAAGGCCCCGCCCCCCCGCCATGTCCTGGTTCCTCATTGGCTGGGGGGGAGGCATGGCTCAGCTCTCATTGGTCAGGGGGTGTCTGGGGGGGTGGAGCCTCTGTGGGGTGCTGGGGGGGGATGGGGGACAGGGGAGGGGGCAGGTGGCTGTGGGTCGGGGCTGGCCGTGGGTCTGTCCCTGGGTCTGTCTATGGGTCAGGGCTGGCTGTGGGTCAGGGCTGTCCGTGGGTCTGGCTGTGGGTCAGGGCTGTCCGTGGGTCAAGGCACTCTGTAGGTCCATCCATGGGTCTCTCCATGGGTCTCTTCATGGTTCAGGTCCATCCGTGGGTCAAGGCTCTCCATGGGTCCGTCCGTGGGTCTCTCCATGGATCTCTCCATGGTTGAGGTCCGTCCGTGGGTCAAGGCACTCCGTGGGTCTGTCTATGGGTCTGTCCGTTGGTCTCTCCATGGATCTCTTCATGGTTCAGGTCCGTCCGTGGGTCAGGGCTCTCCGTGGGTCAGTCCGTGGGTCCGTCCATGGGTCTGTCCATGGTTCACCTCTGTCTGTGGGTCAAGACTGTCCATTGGTCTCTCTGTGGGTCTGTCCGTTGGTCCGTCCATGGGTCTCTCCATGGATCTCTCCATGGTTCAGGTCTGTCCATGGGTCAAGGCTGTCCGTGGGTCCATCCATGGGTCTCTCCATGGGTCTCTCCATGGTTCAGGTCTGTCCATGGGTCAAGGCTGTCTGTGGGTCAGTCCATGGGTCTCTCCATGGTTCAGGTCCATCCGTGGGTCAGGGCTCTCCGTGGGTCAGTCCATGGGTCCATCTGTGGGTCTCTCCATGGGTCTCTCCGTGGTTCAGCTCTGTCCGTGGGTCAAGGCACTCCATGGGTCTGTCCATGGGGCAGTCCGTTGTCCTGTCCGTGGGTCTCTCCATGGGTCTCTCCATGGTTCACGTCTGTCTGTGGGTCAGGGCTCTCCGTGGGTCTGTCTGTGGGTTTGTCCATGGGTCTCTCCAGGCTGTGGGTCAAGGCACTCTGTGGGTCTGTCTTTTGGTCCGTCCATGGGTCTCTCCATGGTTGAGGTCCATTCGTGGGTCAAGGCTCTCTGTGGGTCCATCCGTGGGTCCATCCATGGGTCAAGGCTCTCCGTAGGTCCCGTGGGTCCATCCATGGGTCAAGGCTCTCCGTAGGTCCATCCATGGGTCCATCAGTGGGTCAAGGCTCTCCATGGGTCTGTCTATGGGTCTGTCCAAGGTTCAGGTCTCTCCATGGGTCTCTCCATGGTTGAGGTCCGTCTGTGGGTCAGGTCCATCCATGGGTCCATCCGTGGGTCAGTCCGTGGGTCTCTCCATGGATCTGTCCATGGTTGAGGTCCATCCGTGGGTCAGGTCCATCCGTGGGTCAGTCCGTGGGTCTCTCCATGGATCTCTCCATGGTTGAGGTCCATCCGTGGGTCAAGGCTCTCTGTGGGTCCATCCGTGGGTCCATCCATGGGTCAAGGCTCTCCGTAGGTCCATCCGTGGGTCCATCCGTGGGTCTCTCCATGGATCTCTCCATGATTGAGGTCCATCCGTGGGTCAAGGCTCTCTGTAGGTCCATCCGTGGGTCAGGTCCATCCGTGGGTCCATCCGTGGGTCAAGGCTCTCCGTAGGTCCATCCGTGGGTCAGTCCGTGGGTCTCTCCATGGATCTCTCCATGGTTGAGGTCCATCCGTGGGTCAAGGCTCTCTCCGTAGGTCCATCCGTGGGTCAGGTCCATCCGTGGGTCCGTCCGTGGGTCACGGCTCGCCGTGGGGGAAGCGCAGGCACCACTCGCGGGCGTTCTGGAAGAGGCGCAGCCAGGGCGCCGTGGGGCGCCGGGGCCACTCGGGGGGCCACCAGGGCCACTGCCAGGGCCGCACGGCGCGCTCGGGGTGGGGCATGAGGCCCAGGTGACGGCCGCAGGGCGAGCAGAGCCCCGCCACCGCCCCCGCCGCCCCGCTGGGGTTCAGCGGGTACTCGGCCGTGGGGCGCCCCACGTCGTCCACGTAGCGCAGGGCCACCAGCCCCCCGGCCAGCGCCGCCTCCAGCGCCGCCTCCTCCCGGAACTGGAAACGGCCTGGGGGGAAGCGGGGAGGGGGGGGGACACACACACGAGGTGGGGGGAGGGACCCCAAAGCGGGGCGACCGCCGTGGGGCAGCGGCCGTGGGGCGGCCGGAGCGCGTGCTGCTGCCCCAAAACCCATCGTGGGACCCCAAAGTTGACTAGGTGGCACCCAAAACCCATCGTGGGACCCCAAAGTGAGCTTGGTGGCACCCAAAACCCATCTTGGGACCCCAAAACCCATCGTGGGACCCCAAAACCCATCTGGGGACCCCGAAGTGAAGCCACATGGCACCTAAAGGCCACCTCAGGACCCCAAAACCCATCGTGGGACCCCAAAGTTGACTAGGTGGCACCTAAGTCCTATCTCAGGACCCCAAAACCCATCGTGGTACCCCAAAGTGAGCTTGGTGGCACCCAAAACCCATCGTGGGACCCGAAAACCCATTGTGGGACCCCAAAACCCATCTCTGGACCCCAAAGTGAGGCCAGGTGGCACCTAAAGGCCACCCAAAACCCATCGTGGGACCCCAAAGTTGACTAGGTGGCACCTAAGTCCTGTCTCAGGACCCCAAAACCCATCTCTGGACCCCAAAGTGACCCAGGTGGCACCTAAGTCCCACCCCAGGACCCCAAAACCCATATTGGGACCCCAAAGTGAGCTTGGTGGCACCTAAAGGCCACCCAAAACCCATCTGGGGACCCCAAAGTGACCCAGGTGGCACCTAAGTCCCATCTCAGGACCCCAAAACCCATCCTGTGACCCCAAAGTTGACTAAGTGGCACCTAAAGGCCACCCAAAACCCATCTCTGGACCCCAATGTGACCTAGGTGGCACCTAAGTCCCACCTCAGGACCCCAAAACCCATCTTGGGACCCCAAAGTGACCCAGGTGGCACCCAAAGGCCACCTTGGGACCCCAAAACCCATATTGGGACCCCAAAGTGAGCTTGGTGGCACCTAAAGGCCACCCAAAACCCATCGTGGGACCCCAAAGTTGACTAGGTGGCACCCAAAGTCCTGTCTCAGGACCCCAAAACCCATCTCTGGACCCCAAAGTGACCCAGGTGGCACCCAAAGTCCCACCCCAGCACCCCAAAACCCATCTTGGGACCCCAAAGTGACCCAGGTGGCACCTAAGTCCCACCTCAGGACCCCAAAACCCATCCTGTGACCCCAAAGTTGACTAAGTGGCACCTAAAGGCCACCCAAAACCCATCTCTGGACCCCAAAGTGACCCAGGTGGCACCTAAGTCCCACCTCAGGACCCCAAAACCCATCCTGTGACCCCAAAGTTGACTAAGTGGCACCTAAAGGCCACTCAAAACCCATCTGGGGACCCCAAAGTGACCCAGGTGGCACCTAAGTCCCACCTCAGGACCCCAAAACCCATCTGGGGACCCCAAAGTTGACTAGGTGGCACCTAAAGGCCACCCAAAACCCATCTTGGGACCCCAAAGTGACCCAGGTGGCACCTAAGTCCTATCTCAGGACCCCCAAACCTATCTCGGGACCCCAAAGTTGAGTAGGTGGCACCCAAAGTCCTGTCTCAGGACCCCAAAACCCATCTCTGGACCCCAAAGTGACCCAGGTGGCACCCAAAGGCCACCTCAGGACCCCAGGACCTTCACTATGGGCCACCCAGCACCCACTCCCAGTGCCTCCCAGTGCCTCCCAGTGCTCCCAGTACCTTCGGCGTGGGCCACCCAGATGCCCAGCACGGACCCCGCCATCCCGCGCAGCAGCCGCGCCGGCCCCGGCTCCACGCGGACGGTGGCGAAGCGGGACTCGAAGCGCCCCGAGGTGTTGGGGGCCAGCAGCACCCCGGGGTGGGGGGGGGCGCCTGGGGGGGCACCCATGGGTGGCACCCGTGGGTGACGGGGGACCCCCAAACCGTGGGAGACCCCCCCACGCGCAGACCAAGGCCGTGGGGCGTCTCATCACCGTCGTGGGAGGCAGCATCGTTGGGGACCCCCCCACCCATGGGACCCCCCACCCATGGGACCCCCCCACCCATGGGTGACACCATCATTGGGGCCCCCCCACCCATGGGACCCCCCCACCCATGGGACACCCCATTATTGGGGACCCCCCACCCATGGGTGACCCCATTATTGGGGAACCCCCACCCATGGGACCCCCCCCACCCATGGGTGACCCCATTATTGGGGACCCCCCACCCATGGGACCCCCCCACCCATGGGTGACACCATCATTGGGGCTCCCCCACCCATGGGACCCCCCCACCCATGGGACACCCCATTATTGGGGACCCCCCACCCATGGGACCCCCCCACCCATGGGTGACTCCATTATTGGGGACCCCCCACCCATGGGACCCCCCCACCCATGGGTGACACCATCATTGGGGCTCCCCCACCCATGGGACCCCCCCACCCATGGGACACCCCATTATTGGGGACCCCCCACCCATGGGACCCCCCCACCCATGGGTGACTCCATTATTGGGGACCCCCCACCCATGGGTGACCCCATTATTGGGGACCCCCCACCCATGGGAGACCTCCCCCCTCAGCCCAGTGCCCCCCAGTGCCCCCCAGTGCTCCCAGTACGCACCAGTGCCCACCCAGCCCAGCAGGGCCAGCAGCTCCCAGGGCCCCCCAGTGCCCCCCAGTGCTCCCAGTACGCACCAGTGCCCACCCAGCCCAGCAGGGCCAGCAGCTCCCAGTGCCTCCCAGTGCCTCCCAGTGTCCCCCAGTGCCTCCCAGTGCTCCCAGTACGCACCAGTGCCCACCCAGCCCAGCAGGGCCAGCAGCTCCCAGTGCCCCCCAGTGCCTCTCAGTGCCCCCCAGTGCCTCCCAGTGCTCCCAGTATGCACCAGTGCCCACCCAGCCCAGCAGGGCCAGCAGCTCCCAGTGCCTCCCAGTGCCCCCCAGTGCCTCCCAGTGCTCCCAGTACGCACCAGTGCCCACCCAGCCCAGCAGGGCCAGCAGCTCCCAGTGCCCCCCAGTGCCTCCCAGTGCCCCCCAGTGCCTCCCAGTGCTCCCAGTACGCACCAGTGCCCACCCAGCCCAGCAGGGCCAGCAGCTCCCAGGGCCCCCCAGTGCCTCCCAGTGCCCCCCAGTGCTCCCAGTGCTCCCAGTACGCACCAGTGCCCACCCAGCCCAGCAGGGCCAGCAGCTCCCAGTGCCCCCCAGTGCCTCTCAGTGTCCCCCAGTGCCTCCCAGTGCTCCCAGTATGCACCAGTGCCCACCCAGCCCAGCAGGGCCAGCAGCTCCCAGTGCCCCCCAGTGCCTCCCAGTGCCCCCCAGTGCCTCCCAGTGCTCCCAGTACGCACCAGTGCCCACCCAGCCCAGCAGGGCCAGCAGCTCCCAGTGCCCCCCAGTGCCTCTCAGTGCCCCCCAGTGCCTCCCAGTGCTCCCAGTACGCACCAGTGCCCACCCAGCCCAGCAGGGCCAGCAGCTCCCAGTGCCCCCCAGTGCCTCCCAGTGCCTCCCAGTGCTCCCAGTACGCACCAGTGCCCACCCAGCCCAGCAGGGCCAGCAGCTCCCAGTGCCCCCCAGTGCCTCCCAGTGCCCCCCAGTGCCTCCCAGTGCCCCCCAGTGCTCCCAGTACGCACCAGTGCCCACCCAGCCCAGCAGGGCCAGCAGCTCCCAGTGCCCCCCAGTGCCTCCCAGTGCCCCCCAGTGCTCCCAGTACGCACCAGTGCCCACCCAGCCCAGCAGGGCCAGCAGCTCCCAGTGCCCCCCAGTGCCTCCCAGTGCCTCCCAGTGCTCCCAGTGCTCCCAGTACGCACCAGTGCCCACCCAGCCCAGCAGGGCCAGCAGCTCCCAGTGCCCCCCAGTGCCTCCCAGTGCCCCCCAGTGCCTCCCAGTGCTCCCAGTACGCACCAGTGCCCACCCAGCCCAGCAGGGCCAGCAGCTGGCAGCCGTTGCAGACGCCGAGGCTGAAGGTGTCGGGGCGACGCCGGAAGGTCTCCAGGGCCTCCCGGGCCCCCGCGTGGAAGGTGACAGCGGCCGCCCAACCTGCCCCAAAACCGCAGGAATTCACCCCAAAATGTGGTGCCCCCCCCATGGCTCCCGCGGACCCGAAACCGCTGCGATTCGCCCCAAAATCCGCCTCTGTGGCCCCCAAAACGCCATTATTCACCCCCAAATCCACCTCAGTGGCCCCGAAACTGCTGGGATTCACCCCAAAAATCCACCCCCAGCTGCCCTGAAACTGCCGAGTTTCACCCCAAAATCTGGTCCCCCTCCATGGACCCAAAACTGGCAGGATTCGCCCCAAAAATCTGCCCTGGTGGCCCGTGAAACTGCTGGGATTCACCCCAAAATCTGGTTCCCCCCCCCATGGCCCCCGTGGACCTGAAACTGCTGGGATTCGCCCCAAAACCTGCCCCCCCACCGCTCCCCAGCTTGGCCCAAAACCACAGGGATTCACCCCAAAATCTGGTCCCCCCCCAGGCCCCTACAGACCCAAAACTGCTGAGATTCACCCCAAAATCTGCCCCAGCAGCTCCCAAACTGCCGCGATTCACCCCAAAATCCGCTCCCCCCCCCGCGGCCCCTGCGGCCCCAAAACTGCTGGGATTCACCCCAAAATCTGCCCCCCCATGGCCCCGAAACCACCAGGTTTCACCCCAAAATCCACTCCCTCCTGCCGCCCCCGCACACCCGAAACCACCGTGATTTGCCCCAAAAATTCAGCCCCCCCACTGCTCCATGGACCCGAAACCACCACGATTCACCCCAAAATCCGCCCCAACAGACCCAAAACTGCTGGGATTCACCCCAAAATCTGCCCCCGCAGACCCAAAACCACGGGGATTCACCCCAAAATCTGGTTCCCCCCCATGGCCTCCGTGGACCCGAAACTGCCTGGATTCACCCCAAAATCTGCCCTGGCTGCCTCAAAACCGCCACAATTCACCCCAAAATCCGCCCCAACAGACCCAAAACTGCCATGATTCACCCCAAAATCCGCCCCTGCAGCCCCAAAACTGCCGGGTTTCACCCTAAAACCCGCCACCCCCCCACGGACCCCACGGACCCAAAACCGCCGCGATTCACCCCAAAATCCACCCCGGCCGCCCCAGAACTGCCACGATTCACCCCAAAATCCACCCCTCCCACTGCCCTAAAACTGCTGCGATTCACCCCAAAATCCAGTCCCCCCCCCCGCTGCCCCCATAGACCCCAAACCGCCACGATTCACCCCAAAAACCACCCTGGCTGCCCCAAAACCGCCAGAATTCACCCCAAAACCCGCCGCCCCCCCCCGCGCACCCTTGGCGGAGCCGAGGACGTCGCCGTAGCTGAAGCCGCCGACGAAGACGAGGCCGCGGAAGGCGTCGAGGGTGGCGGTGCCCGAGCACAGGTCCTCCGTGGTGACGTCCCACACCTGGGCGCCCGGACGCCTGGGTCCCTCCCGCCCGGACGCCGGGGCCCCTCCGGCCCGGACGCCTGGGTCCCTCTGGCCCGCCCGGATGCCTGGGTCCCTCCCGCCTGGACACCTGGGTCCCTCCTGGCCTGGACACCTGGGCCCCTCCCGCCCGGATGCCGGGGTCCCTCCCATCTGGGTCCCTCCCGCCCGGACACCTGGGCCCCTCCGGCCCACCCGGACACCTGGGTCCCTCCCACCCAGATGCCGGGGTCCCTCTGGCCCGCCCGGACGCCTGGGTCCCTCCTGCCTGGGTCCCTCCTGGCCCGGACGCCTGGGTCCCTCTGCCCTGGACACCTGGGTCCCTCCTGGCCCCGGACGCCTGGGCCCCTCCCGCCTGGGACCAGCCCGCCTGGACACCCGGGTCCCTCCCACCTGGGTCCCTCCCGCCCGGACGCCTGGGTCCCTCCCGCCCGGACGCCAGGGCCCCTCCTGACCCGGACACCTGGGTCCCTCTGGCCCGCCCGGACGCCTGGGTCCCTCCCGCCTGGGTCCCTCCTGGCCCGGACGCCTGGGTCCCTCCTGCCTGGGACCCTCCGGCCTGGACGCCTGGGCCCCTCCCACCTGGGTCCCTTGGGACTGGGTCACCCATGGCCCGGATGCCTGGGTCCCTCCTGACCCGGACGCCTGGGCCCCTCCCACCTGGGCCCCTGCTGGCCCGGACGCCTGGGCCCCTTGGGGGGGGGGAATGGGAGCCCCCCCCGGACGCCTGGGTCCCTAGGGAGCGGGGGAGGGGGGATGAGGGGAGCCCCTGGACGCCTGGGCCCCTTGGGGGGGGGGGATGGGAGCCCCCCCCGGACGCCTGGGCCCCTCACCTGGAAGCCGGCCATGACGAAGGCGGCCGCCATCTCCCGGTCGCCGTTGCTGCCCTCCTCCCGCACCACGGCCACGCGGGGCCCCGGCAGCTCTGGGGGGGGGACGGGGGGGGCACCGTCACCCCAAGACCCCCATCCTGGGGGGCCCCCACACCCCCATATCCCCCCCCCCAAAACCAGACCCAGGACCCCCCCCCAGGGTCCCCCCTACCCCAGGGACCCCCAGAAACCCCCCAGGGACCCCCAAGACCCCCCCCACGTCCCCCCCCCAGCCCAGGGACCCCCATGACCCCCCCAGGGCCCCCCCCCACTCCAGAGACCCCACATGACCCCCCCCAGGTCACCCACCCACCCCGAGGCCCCCCCCCCATGACCCCTCCCAGGTTCCCCCCCACCCCAGGGACCCCCATGACCCCCCCCGGACCCTCAAGACCCCCCCAATGACCCCCCCCACCCCAGGACCCCCCCCCCCAGGGTCCTCACCCCACCCCAGGGACCCCCATGACATCCCCCCCAGGGCCCTCAGGACCCCCCCAATGACCCCCCCCACCCCAGGGACCCCCAAGACCCCCCCCACGTCCCCCCCCAGCCCAGGGACCCCCATGACCCCCCCAGGGTCCCCCCACACTCCAGAGACCCCACATGACCCCCCCCAGGTCACCCACCCACCCCGAGGCCCCCCCCCATGACCCCTCCCAGGTTCCCCCCCACCCTAGGGACCCCCATGACCCCCCCCGGACCCTCAAGACCCCCCCAATGACCCCCCCCCACCCCAGGACCCCCCCTCCAGGGTCCTCACCCCACCCCAGGGACCCCCATGACATCCCCCCCAGGGCCCTCAGGACCCCCCCAATGACCCCCCCCACCCCAGGGACCCCCAGGACCCCCCCCAAGACCCCCCCCGGCCAGGTTCAGCCCCCCCAGGGACCCCCAGGACCCCCCACCCCAGAACCACCCCTCTCCCAGGGTCCCCCCCACCCCATTCCCCCCCCCCACCCAAGGGACCCCCCCATCTCCCCCCACCCCAGGGTGCCCCCCCCACCCCGGGGGGGGGGTCCCAGCACCCACCAACGCCACGCAGCAGCGGGGGGGTGTGGGGGGGGTCGAAGGCCAGGCGGTAGGTGGGTCCCCGGCGCCGGCCCAGCCCCGCCTCCTCCTGGGCCACGCAGCCCGGTGCCGCCTGCCGCCGCTCCAGCGCGAAGCTCGTGGCCTCCCACAGCGCCCGCAGCCCGGCCACGGCCTCCGCCAGCACCTCCGAGCCCCCCACGGCCACCCGGACCTGCCCGGACCGCTCGGCGTCACGCACACGCTAAGCACACGCTAAGCACACGCGTGACGAACCGGCTCCTGGGGGCTCCAGGAGGCGGTTATGGGCTCTGGGAGCACCTCGGAGCCCCCCATGGCCACCCAGACCTGCCGCAGGCGCCGGGTGTCACGCACACGCTAAGCACACGCTAAGCACACGCGTGATGAACCGGCTCCTGGGGGCTCCAGGAGGCACCTATGGGCTCTGGGAGCATCTTGGCGCCCCCCCATGGCCACCTGGACCTACCAGGATTGCTCGGCATCACGCACATGCTAAGCACACGCTAAGCACACGCGTGACGAACCGGCCCCTGGGGGCTCAGGGGGCACCTATGGGCTCTGGGAGCACCTTGGCGCCCCCCATGGCCACCTGGAGCTACCAGGATCGCTCGGCATCACGCACACGCTAAGCACATGCTAAGCACATGTGTGCCAAATAGGCCCGTATGGGCCCAGGGGGGCACCAGGAGGCGGTTATGGCCTCCCCCAGCACCTCGGAGCCCCCCACGGCCACCCGGACCTGCCAGGACCGCTCGGCGTCACGCACACGCTAAGCACACGCTAAGCACACGCGTGACGAACCGGCTCCTGGGGGCTCCAGGAGGCGACTTTGGGCTCTGGGAGCATCATGGCGCCCCCCACGGCCACCCGGACCTGCCAGGATCGCTCGCCGTCACGCACACGCTAAGCACATGCTAAGCACATGTGTGCCGAATAGGCCCGTATGGGCCCAGGGGGGCACCAGGAGGCGGTTATGGGGTCTCGCAGCACCTCCGAGCCCCCCACGGCCACCCAGACCTGCCAGGACCGCTCGGCGTCACGCACACGCTAAGCACACGCTAAGCACACGCGTGACGAACCGGCTCCTGGGGGCTCCAGGAGGCGACTTTGGGCTCTGGGAGCATCATGGCGCCCCCCACGGCCACCCGGACCTGCCAGGATCGCTCGCCGTCACGCACACGCTAAGCACATGCTAAGCACATGTGTGCCGAATAGGCCCGTATGGGCCCAGGGGGGCACCAGGAGGCGGTTATGGGGTCTCGCAGCACCTCCGAGCCCCCCACGGCCACCCAGACCTGCCCGGATCGCTCGGCATCACGCACACGCTAAGCACACACTAAGCACACGCGTGACGAACCGGCTCCTGGGGGCTCCAGGAGGCACCTATGGGCTCTGGGAGCATCATGGCACCCCCGAAGGCCACCCTGGTCCCCATGATGTCCCCCCATGTCCCCCCGTGTCCCCATGTCCCCCATGTCCCCGTGTCCCCATGTCCCCCCATGTCCCCATGTCCCCCATGTCCCCCCGTGTCCCCGCGGTGGCTCACCATGGCCTGGGGACCTTGGGGACCGCTGTGGCCCAGGGACAGGCACTGGACGCCGCTGGCCCATGTCCCCATGTCCCCCCATGTCCCTCCGTGTCCCCCCATGTCCCCCCATGTCTCTGTGTCCCCGTGTCCCCCCCGTGTCCCCCCGTGTCCCCGCGGTGGCTCACCATGGCCTGGGGACCTTGGGGACCGCTGTGGCCCAGGGACAGGCACTGGACGCCACTGGCCCGTGTCCCCGTGTCCCCCCGTGTCCCTCCATGTCCCCCCATGTCCCCACGTCCCCCATGTCCCCGTGTCCCCGCGGTGGCTCACCATGGCCTGGGGACCTTGGGGACCGCTGTGGCCCAGGGACAGGCACTGGACGCCGCTGGCCTGGTAGCGCCGGCTCACGGCCACCGCGTCCCCCGCGGCCACCTCCAGCAGCAGCCCCGGCTCCTCGGCGAAGAGCACGGCCAGCGCTGCGGGGACACGGGGACACACGGGGACGTGGGGACACGGCACGGGGTCACACAGGGACACGGGGATGTGGGGACACGGCGTGGGGTCACGGGGACACGGGGGACATGGGACGTGGGGAGGGAGCGGGGACATGAGGACATGGAGAGCGGGTTGTCCCCAGGTTGGGTGTCCCCAAGTTGGGTGTCCCCATGGTGGAGATGTCCCCAGGGTGGGAGGTCCCCATGGTGGGATGTTCCCAGGTTGGATGTCCCCAGGGTGGAGCTGTCCCCAGGGTAGATGTGTCCCCAGGGTGGGATGTCCCCATGGTGGGATGTCCCCAGGGTGGTGGTGTCCCCATGGTGGCTGTCCTCAGGTTGGATGTCCCCAAGGTGGGATGTCCCCAGGGTGGAGCTGTCCCCAGGGTGGAGAGGTCCCCGGGGTGGCCGTCCCCAGGGTGGGATGTCCCCAGGGTGGTTGTCCCCAGGGTGGAGATGCCCCCAGGTTGGATGTCCCCAGGGTGGGGTGTCGCCAAGGTGGGATGTCCCCAGGGTGGGTGTCCCTAGGGCCAGGGTGTCCCCAAGATGGAGATGTCCCCATGGTGGGATGTCCCCAGGGTGGGATGTCCCCATGATGGCTGTCCCCAGGGTGGGATGTCCCCAGGCTGGATGTCCCCATGGTGGAGGTGTCCCCAGGTTGGGTGTCCCCAGGGTCAGGGTGTCCCCATGGTGGCGATGTCCCCAGGTTGGATGTCCCCAAAATGGAGATGTCCCCATGGTGGCTGTCCCCAGGGCGGGATGTCCCCAGGGTGGCTGTCCCCAGGGCGGGATGTCCCCAGGTCGGGATGTCCCCAGGGCAGGCTGTCCCCAGGGCAGGCTGTCCCCAAGGCGGGGGTGTCCCCAGGCTGGGGGTGTCCCCGGGGGGGGGTGGCGGTGGCGGTGGCACTCACGGGTGACGCCGGGTGGCCCGGGGGGGACGTCGAGGCGCAGCCCGCAGTTGCCGGCGAAGGCCATTTCCAGGGCGCAGCCCAGCAGCCCCCCGTCGCTGACGTCATGGCCCGCCCGCAGCACCCGCTCTGCGGGGGGGGCACCCAGTGTCACCGCAGGGCACCCGGTGTCACCCCATGGCACCCACTGTCACCCCATGGCACCCGGTGACGCCCCATGGCACCCAGCAGCCCCCCGTCGCTGACGTCGTGGCCCGCCCGCAGCACCCGCTCTGCGGGGGGGGGGGCACCCAGTGACACCCCCGGTCACCCCAGAGCACCCAGTGACACCCTAAAACCCCTAATGACACCCCCAATCCCCCCCATAGCACCCAATTACCCCCCATAGCACCCAAATACCCCCCATAGCACCCAATTGCCCCCACAGCACCCAATGACACCCCATAGCACCCAATGACCCCATCCAACGACACCCCCACCCCCCCACAGCACCCAGCGCCCCCCCATAGCACCCAATGACCCCCCATGGCACCCAATGACCCCCCATGGCACCCAGTTACCCCATCCAATGACACCCCAATCCCCCTATAGCACCCAATTACCCCCCCAGCACCCAATGACACCCCAAAGCACCCAATTACCCCATCCAATGACACCCCCAATGCATCTATAGCACCCAATTACCCCCCAAAACCCCCAATGACACCCCCACCCCCCCATAGCACCCAATAACCCCCCAGCACCCAATAACCCCATCCAATGACACCCCAAATCACCCCATAGCACCCAATTACCCCCCTGTAGCACCCAATGACACCCCATAGCACCCAATTACCCCACGCAATGACACCCCCACCCCCCCATAGCACCCAGTTACTCCCCATAGCACCCAATTACCCCCCCATAGCACCCAATTACTCCCCATAGCACCCAATTGCCCCATCCAATGACACCCCCAACCCCCCTATACCACCCAATTACCCCCTATAGCACCCAAATCACCCCATAGCACCCAATTACCCTATGCAATGACACCCCCACCCCCATAGCACCCAGTTACTCCCCATAGCACCCAATTACCCCCCATAGCACCCAATTACCCCATGCAATGACACCCCCAATCCCCCCATGGCACCCAATGACCCCCCATAGCACCCAATTACCCCATGCAATGACACCCCCAATCCCCCCATGGCACCCAATGACCCCCCATGGCACCCAGTTACCCCATCCAATGACACCCCAAATCACCCCATAGCACCCAATTACCCCCATAGCAGCCAACGACACCCCAACCCCCCATAGCACCCAATTACCCCATGCAATGACACCCCCACCCCCCCATAGCACTTAGTTACTCCCCATAGCACCCAATTACCCCACGCAATGACACCCCCAATCCCCCTATAGCACCCAATTACCCCCCATAGCACCCAATTACCCCATCCAATGACACCCCAAATCACCCCATAGCACCCAATTACCCCCATAGCACCCAATTACCCCCCCATAGCACCCAAATCCCCCCATAGCACCCAAATCCCCCTCATAGCACCCAATTACCCCATGCAATGACACCCCCAACTCCCCATAGCACCCAATTACCCCACGCAATGACACCCCAACCCCCCATAGCACCCAGTTACTCCCCATAGCACCCAATTACCCCCCCATAGCACCCAATTACTCCCCATAGCACCCAATTGCCCCATCCAATGACACCCCCAACCCCCCTATACCACCCAATTACCCCCTATAGCACCCAAATCCCCCCATAGCACCCAATTACCCTATGCAATGACACCCCCACCCCCATAGCACCCAGTTACTCCCCATAGCACCCAATTACCCCCCATAGCACCCAATTACCCCATGCAATGACACCCCCAATCCCCCCATAGCACCCAATTACCCCCCATAGCACCCAATTACCCCATGCAATGACACCCCCAATCCCCCCATGGCACCCAATGACCCCCCATGGCACCCAGTTACCCCATCCAATGACACCCCAAATCACCCCATAGCACCCAATTACCCCCTGTAGCACCCAATGACACCCCATAGCACCCAATTACCCCACACAATGACACCCCCAATCCCCCCATAGCACCCAATTACCCCCCATAGCAGCCAACGACACCCCAACCCCCCATAGCACCCAATTACCCCATGCAATGACACCCCCACCCCCCCATAGCACCCAGTTACTCCCCATAGCACCCAATTACCCCACGCAATGACACCCCCAATCCCCTTATAGCACCCAATTACCCCCCATAGCACCCAATTACCCCATCCAATGACACCCCAAATCACCCCATAGCACCCAATTACCCCCATAGCACCCAATTACCCCCCATAGCACCCAAATCCCCCCTATAGCACCCAAATCCCCCTCATAGCACCCAATTACCCCATGCAACGTCACCCCCCCATAGCACCCAATTACCCCCCTATAGCACCCAGTGACCCCCCATAGCACCCAATTACCCCATCCAACGACACCCCAAATCACCCCATAGCACCCAAATCCCCCCCCACAGCACCCAATGACCCCATGCAACGACACCCCCACCCCCCCCAGGACCCCGGCCCCCCCGGGGGGGCACCCACCGCCCAGCAGCTCCTGGGTGACGCGGAAGGCGGCCGCCAGCACCTCGGGGTCCTCCAGGTCGGGGCAGGCGTCGCCCAGCTGGGAGAAGACCTGGGCCAGGGCGCTGCCCCCCAAGCGGTGCCGCCCGGGGTTCAGGGGCACCCACAGCACCGCCCCTGCGCCCGGGGGGGTCGTCAGGGGGGGCCCGGCACCCGTGGGACCCCCCTGCGCCCATGGGACCCCCCTGCGCCCATTGCATCGCCCCTGCACCCATAGAACCATCCCTGCACCCGTGGGGACGTCGGGGGGGGCCCGGCACCCGTGGGACCCCCCTGCGCCCATGGAACCCCCCCTACACCCATGGGACCCCCCCTGCGCCCATGGGACCCCCCTGCACCCATTGCACCATCCCTGCACCCATTGCACCATCCCTCCACCCATAGGGGCATCAGGGGGGAGATGGGACCCATGGGAGCCCCCTGCACCCATGGGACCACCCCTGCGCCCAGGGGGACATCGGGGGGGCACAGCACCCATGGGACCCCCCTGCACCCATTGCACCATCCCTGCACCCACAGGGTCGTCAGGGGGGACCCGGCACCCATGGGACCCCCGTGCACCCATGGGACCACCCCTGCGCCCATGGGGACGTCAGGGGGGGCACAGCACCTGTGGGACCCCCCTGCACCCATAGCACCACCCCTGCACCCATGGTGACATCAGGGGGGAGATGGGACCCATGGGACCCCCCTGCACCCATTGCACCATCCCTCCACCCATGGGGACGTCAGGGGGGTGGAGCACCCATGGGACCCCCCTGCACCCACAGCACCATCCCTGCACCCGTGGGGACGTCGGGGGGGCCCGGCACCCATGGGACCCCCCTGCACCCATTGCACCGTCCCTGCACCCATAGCACCACCCCTGCACCCGGGGGGGTCGACGGGGGGGTAGAGCACCCATGGGACCCCCACGGACCCATTGCACCACCCCTGCACCCATGGGACCCCCCTGCACCCATTGCACCATCCCTGCGCCCGTGGGGACGTCGGGGGGGCACGGCACCTGTGGGACCCCCCTGCACCCATGCAACCATCCCTGCACCCATAGGGACATCAGGGGGGACCGGCACCCCTGGGACCCCCCTGCACCCATGGGACCACCCCTGCACCCATGGCGCCATCGGGGGGGCCCCCGACAGGACCCCAGACCCCCCCGGGGGTGCCAGCACCCATGGGTGCTGCCCGCCCCACTCACCTTGGCCATCAGGACACTTGAGGTCGGGGGTGACGGTGGCCGTGATGTCGGGGCAGACGGCGTAGGCGGAGACCACCAGGGCGCCTGGGATGGGGTGGGGGGGTCAGCGCCGCGGGAGCACCCATGGGTGCTGCCACCGCCACCCCCGGGGCCACCGCTGGCGTGGTGACACCCCGGGTGCTGCTGTCACCAACGGTGGGGCTGCCACTGGGATGGTGACGCTGGGGACGCCCGCCGCCCCCTTCCGCTCCAGTAGCACCCATGGGTGCCACCTCCATGCTGGGGACACCCGCCACCCCCCTTTGTGGCCATAGCACCCATGGGTGCCACCTCCACGCTGGGGACACCCGCCACCCCCCTTTGTGGCCACAGCACCCAAGGGTGCCACCTCCATGCTGGGGACACCTGGGGACACCCGCCACCCCCCTTTGTGGCCACAGCACCCATGGGTGCCACCTCCACGCTGGGGACACCCACCCACCTGGAGTCCCCCCAATCCCCGGTTTCCCCCCCCCATAGTCCCCCCCCCACGGGACCCCCCACCCTTGGGTGCTCACCAGGCGCCATGACGGTGCTGTCACCCATGCGGGCGGCCATGCTCACCGAGTCCCCCCCCATAGTCCCCCTCCCATAGTCCCCCCCTCCATGGGTGCTGTCTCTCCCCACCCACCCATGGGACCCCCCCACCCTTGGGTGCCCCCCACCCTTGGGTGCTCACCGGGCGCCATGACGGTGGCGTCACCCACGCGGGCGGCCATGCTCAGCGAGTCCCCCCCCCTTGGTTGTCCCCCCCCATAGTCCCCCCCCATGGTCCCCCCCATGGGACCCCCCACCCATGGGTGCCCCCCACCCTTGGGTGCTCACCGGGCGCCATGACGGTGCTGTCACCCACGCGGGCGGCCATGCTCAGCGAGTCCCCCCCCTTCCCCGGTGTTCCCCCCCCCATAGTCCCCCCCATGGGACCCCCCACCCATGGGTGCCCCCCACCCTTGGGTGCTCACCGGGCGCCATGACGGTGCTGTCACCCACGCGGGCGGCCATGCTCAGCGAGTCCCCCCCCCCCATGGTTGTCCCCCCCATAGTCCCCCCCAGGGACCCCCCACCCATGGGTGCCCCCCACCCTTGGGTGCTCACCGGGCGCCATGACGGTGCTGTCACCCACGCGGGCGGCCATGCTCAGCGAGTCCCCCCCCCCCGGTGTTTCCCCCCCCATAGTCCCCCCCAGGGACCCCCCACCCATGGGTGCCCCCCACCCTTGGGTGCTCACCGGGCGCCATGACGGTGCTGTCACCCACGCGGGCGGCCATGCTCAGCGAGTCCCCCCCCCCCGGTGTTTCCCCCCCCATAGTCCCCCCCTCCATGGGTGCTGCCCCCCCCACCCATGGGACCCCCCCATGGGTGCCCCCCACCCTTGGGTGCTCACCGGGCGCCATGACGGTGCTGTCACCCACGCGGGCGGCCATGCTCAGCGAGTCCTTGCCGCCGTCCAGGGCGACGCCGAGGCGGCTCAGGAGGTGGCAGAGGCCCCCGCAGGCCCCCGCCAGCGCCCCCCCCGCCGCCCCCCCCTTCCCCCCCCACATCCAGTTGCCCGAGCACTTGACGTCCTGCGGGGGGGGGGGGGGACATGGGGACACGGGGGGACATGGGGACATGGGGACAGGGGGACATGGGGACACACGGACACGGGTACATTGGGACATGGGGACACGGGGACATGGGACACATGGATGGGGGACATGGGGACATGGGGACACACAGACACGGGGACATTGGGACATGGGGACACAGGGACATGGGACACATGGATGGGGGACATGGGGACATGGGGACACACAGACACGGGGACATTGGGACATGGGGACACGGGGACATGGGACACATGGATGGGGGACATGGGGACACGGGGACATGGGACACATGGATGGGGACATGGGGACATGGGGACACGGGGACATGGGGACAGCGGGACATGGGGACACGGGGATGTGGGACACGGAGACATGGGGACATGCAGACATGGGGACACACGGACATGGGGGCATTGGGACATGGGGACATGGGACACACGAATGTGGGGACACAGGGACAGGGGACACATGGACACGTGGATGTGGGGACACGGGGACAGGGGACACATGGACATGGGGACATGGGACATACGGACATGTGGACGGGGACACGGGACACACAGACACAAGGACATGGGACACATGGACACGGGGACATGGGACACATGGACAGGGGGACATGGGACACGGATGTGGGGACATGGGGACACAGGGACACGGGGACACACAGACACAGGGACATGGGACACATGGACATGGGAGACACGGATGTGGGGACACGGGGACATACGGACACATGGACGTGGACACAGGTCACATGGACATGGGGACATGGGACACAGGACATGGGGACATGGGGTACATGGGACACATGGACAGAGGACACGGGGACACAAGACATGGGGACGTGGGGACATGGGGGACATAAGACACATGGACATGGGGACACATGGGCATAGAGACAGAGGGACACGGGGACACCAGACATGGGGACATGGGGACACAAAAGAAAATGGGGGGACAGAGGGGACAGAGTCAGACACACTGACCCGGCCCCCCCTGTCCCCAAATGTCCCCAAATTCCCCCTTTTACCCCCAAAACCTCCCTCCAAATTCCCCTTTTTACCCCCAAACTGCCCCAGGGCACGGTCATGGCGTGTCCCCATGGCCACATTGTGTCCCCACGGCCATGGTGTGTCCCCATGGCCACGGCGTGACTCCCATGGCCATGGCGTGGTGGTGGCGTGGTCCTGCCAGGTGCCACCACCATGCCGTGACCCCTGTGGCCACGCGATGACCCTGGTGGCCATGTTGTAGCCACGCCGTGACCTTGGTGGCCACTTCGGTCATGCCATGACCTTCACGGTCATGCCAGAGCCATGCGATGACCTTGGTGGCCACGTCAGTCATGCCATGACCTTCATGGTCACACCAGAGCCACGCCATGACCTTGGTGGCCACGTTGGAGTCATGCCATGACCTTCATGGTCACACCAGAGCCACGCCATGACCTTGGTGGCCACGTCAGAGTCATGCCATGACCTTCATGGTCATGCCAGAGCCACGCCATGACCTTGGTGGCCACATCAGTCATGCCATGACCTTCACGGTCATGCCAGAGCCATGCGATGACCTTGGTGGCCACGTCAGTCATGCCATGACCTTCATGGTCACACCAGAGCCACGCCATGACCTTGGTGGACACGTCGGAGTCATGCCATGACCTTCACGGTCATGCTGAAACCATGTCATGACACCTACAGCCATGTCACAGTCATGGAATGACCCCCATGGCCATGCCGTGACCTTTGCGGCCATGCCATGACCCCCGTGGCCATGCCGTGACCTTTGTGGCCATGCCGGAGCCAAGCCATGACCTTCAGGGCCATGCGGTGGTGCCTGTGGCCACGCCATGGCCATGCCATGACCCTCCTGACCACGCCGTGGTCCTGTGGCCATGCCGTGGCTCCCGTGGCCACGCCGTGACCATGCCATGACCTTCAGAGCCACACCATGACCGTGCCCTGACCTCCATGGCCACCCCACAACCACATCTGACCCCCCATGGCCATGCCATGACCATGCCATGACCCTCATGACCACGCCATGACCATGCCCTGACCTCCATGGCCACCCCACAACCACATCTGACCCCCCATGGCCATGCCATGACCATGCCATGACCCTCATGACCACGCCATGACCATGCCCTGACCTCCATGGCCACCCCACAACCACATCTGACCTCCCATGGCCATGTCATGACCACGCCATGACCCTCATGACCACGCCATGACCACGCCCTGACCTCCATGGCCACCCCACAACCACATCTGACCTCCCATGGCCATGCCATGACCACGCCATGACCCTCATGACCACACCATGACCCTCATGACCACGCCATGACCATGCCCTGACCTCCATGGCCACCCCACAACCACATCTGACCTCCCATGGCCATGTCATGACCATGCCATGACCTTCAGAGCCACACCATGACCATGCCCTGACCTCCATGGCCACCCCACAACCACATCTGACCCCCCATGGCCACGCCATGACCACGCCATGACCCTCATGACCACGCCATGACCATGCCATGAGCTTCATGGCCACCCCACAACCACATCTGACCTCCCATGGCCATGCCATGACCATGCCATGACCCTCATGACCACGCCATGACCCTCATGACCACGCCATGACCATGCCCTGACCTCCATGGCCACCCCACAACCGCATCTGACCTCCCATGGCCATGCCATGACCATGCCATGACCCTCATGACCACGCCATGACCCTCATGACCACGCCATGACCACGCCATGACCTCCATGGCCACCCCACAACCACGTCTGACCCCCCATGGCCATGCCATGACCATGCCATGACCACGCCATGGCCACGCCATGACCCTCATGACCATGCCATGACCACGCCATGACCTCCATGGCCACCCCACAACCACGTCTGACCCCCCATGGCCACGCCATGACCATGCCATGATCCTCATGACCACGCCATGACCACGCCCTGACCTCCATGGCCACCCCACAACCACATCTGACCCCCCATGGCCATGCCATGACCATGCCATGACCCTCATGACCACGCCATGACCATGCCATGACCTCCACGGCCACCCCACAACCACATCTGACACCCCATGGCCATGCCATGACCATGCCATGACCCTCATGACCACGCCATGACCAGGCCATGAGCTTCATGGCCACCCCACAACCACATCTGACCTCCCATGGCCATGCCATGACCTTCAGAGCCACCCCACAACCATGCCCTGACCCTCATGACCACGCCATGACCATGCCATGACCTCCATGGCCACCCCACAACCACGCCCGCCCCCCTCCACGGCCATGCCACGACCATGCCATGACCCTCATGACCACGCCATGACCTCCATGGCCACCCCACAACCACGTCTGACCCCCCATGGCCATGCCATGACCATGCCATGACCCTCATGACCACGCCATGACCACGCCATGACCTCCACGGCCACCCCACAACCACGCCCGCCCCCCCCATGGCCGTGCCCCCCCGTAGCTGTCCTGCAGCCACATCACGGCCCCCGCGGTGGCCACGGCCGCGGCAGCGGGACTCACGCGGAGGTCGGTGACGCGGGCGAAGACCAGGTTGGTGAGGGCCTCGGTGAGGGCGAGGCGGGCGCCGGCGGCCGGGTCCAGGAGGCCCTTGATGGGCTGCTCGCCCAGCGCGGTGGCCGCCCCCACCGTGTCGAAGTGGGACAGGGCCACCACGGCCACGTCGGCCAGCGGCGTGTGCAGGGGGCCCACGCACTGCTGCTGGGCCACCAGCCCCGTCACCGAGCGGTCCACCTGCCCCCGGAGAGCGGCGTTAGGGGGGGACGCGGGATGGGACACGTGGAGGACACGGGCTGGGACATGTCGCGGAGGACACGGGCTGGGACACGTCATGGGGGACACGGGCTGGGACATGTCGCGGAGGACACGGGCTGGGACACGTCATGGGGGACATGGGCTGGGACACGTTGCAGAGGACATGGGCTGGGACACGTCGTGGATGACACGGGCTGGGACACGTGGGGGACATGGGCAGGGACACGTGGATGACACGGGCTGGGACACGTGGGGGACATGGGCAGGGACACGTGGAGGACACGGGCTGGGACATGTGGAGGACACGGGCTGGGACACGTCATGGGGGACACGGGCTGGGACACGTGGGGGACATGGGCTGGGACACGTCACGGAGGACACGGGCTGGGACATGTTGCGGAGGACACGGGCTGGGACACGCCATGGAGGACATGGGCTGGGACACGTTGCAAGGGACACAAGGTGGGGCACGCGTGGGACACATGGGGGACATGCCGTGGGGGACACAGTTGGGAGACACGGGGGACACCGGCTGGGACACGTCGGGGGGACATGGGCCAGGGCATGTGGAGGACACGGAGCAGGAGCCAAAGGATTGGGGCCACGGGAGGAGATGGAGGCCATGGAGGAGATGGAGGCCGTGGAGGAGATGGAGGCCGTGGAGGAGATGGAGGCCAGGGAGGAGATCGAGGCTGTGGAAGGGGATGGAGGCCATGAAAGGGATCAAGGCCACGAGGAGGAACGAGGCCATGGAGAGGATCAAGGCCACATGGGGGGATGACGCCACGGATGGGATCAAGGCCACAGAGCAGATGGAGGCCAGAAGAGGAGAACTGAGGCCACAGAGAGGATCAAGACCGTGGAGATGATAAAGACCAGGAAGGGGAATGAGGCCACGGAGAAGACGGTGACCACAGAGCAGATGGAGATCATGAGATGGGAACGAGGCCAGGGAGGGCAACAAGAACACGGAGAAGATGGTGGCCACGGAGGAGATGGAGGACACAGGAGGGAAACGGGGCCATCAAGGGGATCAAGGCCATGGAGGTCATCAAGGCCAGGAAGGGGAGTGAGACCACAGAGCAGACAGAGGCCATGGAGGAGATGGAGGCCAGGGGAGGGGAACCAGGCCACGAAGAAGATCAAGGCCATGGTGGAGATGGAGGCCATGGTGGAGATGGAGGCCAGGGGAGGGAAATGAGGCCATGGAGGACATCAAGGCCAGGAAGAGGAGCGAGGCCACAGAGAAGATGGAGGCCATGGTGGAGATGGAGGCCATGGGAGGGGAACGAGGACCACAGAGAAGATCAAGGTCATGGAGGACATCAAGGCCAGGAAGGGGAATGAGGCCATGGAGAAGATGGTGGCCACGTTGGAGATGGAGGCCATGGGAGGGGAACGAGGCCACCGAGAAGATGGAGGCCACGTTGGAGATGGAGGCCAGGGGAGGGGAATGAGGCCACCGAGAAGATGGAGGCCACGTTGGAGATGGAGGCCAGGGGAGGGGAATGAGGCCACAAAGAAGATGGAGGCCACGTTGGTGACGGAGGCCACGTTGGAGATGGAGGCCACGTTGGAGATGGAGGCCATGGTAGAGATGGAGGCCATGGTGGAGATGGAGGCCATGGGAGGGGAACGAGGCCACGTTGGAGATGGAGGCCACGTTGGAGATGGAGGCCATGGTGAAGATGGAGGCCATGGGAGGGGAACAAGGCCATGGAGAAGATGGTGGCCACGTTAGTGACGGAGGCCATGCTGGAGATGGAGGCCATGGGAGGGGAACGAGGTCATGGAGAAGATGGAGGCCACGTTGGAGATGGAGGCCATGGGAGGGGAACGAGACCACAGAGAAGATGGAGGCCACATTGGTGACGGAGGCCACGTTGGAGATGGAGGCCATGGTGGAGATGGAGGCCATGGGAGGGGAACGAGGCCACGCTGGAGATGGAGGCCACGTTGGAGATGGAGACCAGGGGAGAAGACCGAGGCCACGGGAGGGCACTGAAGCCGCAGGAGAAGCTCCAGGCCACGGGAGGGGACCGAGACCGCGCGGGGGTGACCGGGGGGCACCCAAGGGTGCCACGGCCGGGGCGGGGGGCGCGGGGGGGTACCTTGTTGGTGAGGTAGCGCTTGCTGGCCACGGCCGGCAGCCGCAGCACCCGCTCCAGCGCCCCGCGCACCGTCAGCCCCGGCGGCAGGCTCAGCGGGCGCAGCGCGGGGGGCTCCCGGTGAAGGGTGAACACCTGGGGGGCACCCATGGGTGTCGGGGGGGGGGGGGCCCGGCCACGCATCGGGGTCCCCCACGCCCCGGCGGGGCCCAAAAATTGGGGTGCTGTGGAGCGGGATGGGTCCCCACCCAAAGGTGTCCCCGAATCTGGGGGTCCCCAGGCCACGAGGACACCCGACCACGGGGGCACCCCTGATTTGGGGGGGGGTCCTCAAATTTAGGGGTCCCCAGTGGGGGTGTGACCCCAAAATGGGGAGTTCTGGGATTATGGAGGTCCCGGTTTTGGGGGTCGCCAGTGCCGAGGGTCCCTGGGGGTCCCCAAAGTTGGGGGTCCCTTGATGTCACCCAAGGGTGACACCCAAACCTGGGGGTCCCCAAAGCTGGGGGTCCCCAAAGCTGAGGGTCCCCTGACATCACCCAAGGGTGACCCCCAAACCTGGGGGTCCCCAAACCTGGGGGTCCCCAAATCTGGGGGTCCCTTGATGTCACCCAAGGGTGACACCCAAACCTGGGGGTCCCCAAATCTGGGGGTCCCCAAAGCTGAGGGTCCCCTGACATCACCCAAGGGTGACCCCCAAACCTGGGGGTCCCCAAACCTGGGGGTCCCTTGATGTCACCCAAGGGTGATGCCAACCTGGGGGTCCCCAAAGCTGGGGGTCCCTTGATGTCACCCACCGGTGACACCCAAACCTGGGGGTCCCCAAAGCTGGGGGTCCCTTGATATCACCCAGGGGTGACCCCCAAACCTGGGGGTCCCCAAATCTGGGGGTCCCCTGATGTCACCCAAGGGTGACCCCCAAACCTGGGGGTCCCCAAATCTGGGGGTCCCTTGATATCACCCAGGGGGGTCCCCACCCCCTCTGGGGTGTCCCTGTGCCCCTTGGGGGGTCCCCAACCCCTCTGGGCTGTCCCCAAGCCCATTGGGGGGTCCCCAGCCCCACTGGGGGGTCCCCACCCCCTCTGGGGTGTCCCCGTACCCCTTGGAGTGTCCCCAACCCCCTTGGGGGGTCCCCAAGCCCACTGGGGGGTCCCCAGCCCCTATGGGGGTCCCCTGTCCCCAGCAGCACCCATGGGTGCCCCCTCACCTTGCGGGGCATCTTGCCCAGCACCCACTCGAGCTCCAGGTTGACGGGGGTGGGGAGCCCCTCGTGGGACCCCCCCTCGGGCACGGGGGACGCCAGGTCGTCCACCAGCACGATCTGGGGTGGGGGGGGACACGGTGGGGGGGGGTCAGCGGGGATGGGTGCCATCTCTGTCACTTCAGGGGGACCCCAAAACCCCCCGTGTCCCTCTGTGTCCCCCCATGTCCCCCCATGTCCCTCCATGTCCTCCATGTCCCCCCATGTCCCTCATGTTCCTCATGTCCCCCCATGTCCCTCATGTCCCCCATGTCCCCCATGTCCCTCCATGTCCCTCATGTCCCCCCATGTCCCTCCATGTCCCCCATGTCCCCCCATGTCCCTCATGTTCCTCATGTCCCCCCATGTCCCTCATGTCCCCCATGTCCCTCCATGTTCCTCATGTCTCCCTATGTCCCCATGTCCCTCATGTCCCCCATGTCCCTCCATGTCCCCCAGGTCCCTCCATGTCCCTCATGTCCCCCCATGTCCCTCCATGTCCCCCATGTCCCTCATGTCCCCCCATGTCCCTCCATGTCCCCCATGTCCCTCCATGTCCCCCAGGTCCCTCCATGTCCCTCCATGTCCCTCCATGTCCCTCATGTCCCCCCATGTCCCTCCATGTCCCCCATGTCCCTCCATGTCCCCCAGGTCCCTCCATGTCCCTCCATGTCCCCCAGGTCCCTCCATGTCCCCCCATGTCCCTCCATGTCCCCCATGTCCCTCATGTCCCCCCATGTCCCTCCATGTCCCCCATGTCCCTCCATGTCCCCCAGGTCCCTCCATGTCCCTCCATGTCCCTCCATGTCCCTCATGTCCCTCCATGTCCCCCATGTCCCTCATGTCCCCCCATGTCCCTCCATGTCCCCCATGTCCCTCCATGTCCCCCAGGTCCCTCCATGTCCCTCCATGTCCCTCCATGTCCCTCATGTCCCCCTATGTGCCCATGTCCCTCATGTCCCTCCATGTCCCTCCACGTCCCCCCATGTCCCCCATCTCCCCATGTCCCCCCATGTCCCCTCATGTCCCCCATGTCCCCCCATGTCCCTCCATGTCCCCAATGTCCCTCCATGTCCCCCCATGTCCCTCATGTCCCCCCATGTCCCCCCATGTCCCTCCATGTCCCTCATGTCCCCCCATGTCCCCCCATGTCCCCCATGTCCCCATCTCCCCACGTCCCTCCATGTCCCCCCATGTCCCTGTCTCTCCATCCCATCTCCCCACGTCCATGTCCTCCAACGTCCCCCACGTCCCCCCGCGTCCCCCCGCGTCCCCATGTCCCCGTGTCCCCTACCCGCCCGTCGCCGGTGACGGTGCCCACGACGTGCAGGGGACAGCGCTCGCGCCGCGCCAGGCGCCGCAGCCAGGGCACCCGGGGGGGCCGCACCAGCAGCGCGTTGGACTCCTGGTACTCGGCCCCCCAGATCTCCAGCAGGCTCAGGGTGGGGTCGCCCAGCTGCGTCCCCCCCCCGTCAGCACCCATGGGTGCTCCGGGGGGCCGGGGGGCAGGTGGGGTGGGGTCAGGGCACCCATGGGTGCTCTGGGGATGGGTATGGTGGGGACAGGGGTTGGGGGGCCCAAGGGTGCTTGAGGGTCAAGGGGCCACCTGGGGTCAAGGGCACCCATGGGTGCTCCGGGGGGGTGGAGGGCCATGGGGACATGTGGGATGGGGTCAGGGCACCCATGGGTGCTCCGGGGGGCCGGGGGGCAGGTGGGGTGGGGTCAGGGCACCCATGGGTGCTCTGGGGATGGGTATGGTGGGGACAGGGGTTGGGGGGCCCAAGGGTGCTTGAGGGTCAAGGGGCCACCTGGGGTCAAGGGCACCCATGGGTGCTCCAGGGGGGTGGAGGGTCCGGGAGGGGCATGGGGATGGGAGATATGGGGTCAGGGCACCCATGGGTGCTCTGGGGGGCCGGGGGGCAGGTGGGGTGGGGTCAGGGCACCCATGGGTGCTCTGGGGATGGGTATGGTGGGGACAGGGGTTGGGGGGCCCAAGGGTGCTTGAGAGTCAAGGGGCCACCTGGGGTCAAGGGCACCCATGGGTGCTCCGGGGCGGTGGAGGGTCCGGGAGGGTCATGAGGATGGGAGATATGGGGTCAGGGCACCCATGGGTGCTCTGGGGGGCCGGGGGGCAGGTGGGGTGGGGTCAGGGCACCCATGGGTGCTCCGGGGATGGGCACAGTGGGGGATCAGGGTTGGGGGGCCCAAGGGTGCTTGAGGGTCGAGGGGCCACCTGGGGTCAAGGGCACCCATGGGTGCTCCGGGGCGGTGGAGGGTCCGGGAGGGTCATGGGGATGGGAGATATGGGGTCAGGGCACCCATGGGTGCTCCGGGGATGGGTATGGTGGTGACTGGGCCTGGGGCACCCAAGGGTGCTTGAGGGTCAAGGGGCCACCTGGGGTCAAGGGCACCCATGGGTGCTCCGGGGCGGTGGAGGGTCCGGGAGGGTCATGGGGATGGGAGATATGGGGTCAGGGCACCCATGGGTGCTCTGGGGATGGGCGCGATGGGGGATCAGGGTTGGGGCACCCAAGGGTGCTTGAGGGTCAAGGGGCCACCTGGGGTCAAGGGCACCCATGGGTGCTCCGGGGGGGTGGAGGGCCATGGGGACATGTGGGATGGGGTCAGGGCACCCATGGGTGCTCCGGGGGGCCGGGGAGTGGGGTCAGGGCACCCGTGGGTGCTCCAGGGATGGGCATGGGGGGGGTCCTGGGGTCGGGGCACCCATGGGTGCTCCAGGGTCAAGACCACCTGGGGTCATGGACACCCATGGGTGCCCCAGGGTCAAGGAGCCACCAAGGGTCAGGGCCACCCAAGGGTGACGATGCCATGGGCCGGGGGGGCACCCAAGGCTGGGGGGGGGCACCCGGGGGGGCACCCATGGGTGGGGGGTACCTGGAAGCGGCTGGCGTAGATGACGGCCCCGGCCGGGTCGCTGAGCTCCTTCAGGACGTTGCCTGGGGACGCGGGGACCTTGGGGACACCCTGGGGACGCCCCGGGGTCCCCCCCCCCCCGCGCTCGCGGTGGCACCCCGAGCTCTCCACTGCCACCCTCAGTGACCGGGTCCCCTGGGTGTCCCCTGGTGTCCCCATGTCCCCTGGTGTCCCCACATGTCCAACGTCCCCAGGTGTCCCCAAGGTGTCCCCAAGTGTCCCCTACCGTTGCCACCGGCGCCCTGGTCGTGGATGCTGCACACGGGGTTGTCCTCGCCGCCCGGCCCCGTGTCCCCCCGTGTCCCCCCGTGTCCCACATCCCCTGGTGTCCCCACGTCCCCAAGGTGTCCCCAAGTGTCCCCTACCATTGCCACCAGTGCCCTGGTTGTGGACGCTGCACACGGGGTTGTCCTCACCGCCCGGCCCCGTGTCCCCCCGCGTCCCACTGTGTCCCACATCCCCTGGTGTCCCCATGTCCCCAGGTGTCCCCATGTCCCCAAGGTGTCCCCAAGTGTCCCCTACCGTTGCCGCCGGCGCCCTGGTCGTGGATGCTGCACACGGGGTTGTCCTCGCTGCCCGGCCCCGTGTCCCCCCGTGTCCCCCCGTGTCCCATGTCCCTTGGTGTCCCCATGTCCCCCACGTCCTCAGGGTGTCCCCAGGTGTCCCCAAGTGTCCCCTACCGTTGCCGCCAGCGCCCTGGTCGTGGATGCTGCACACGGGGTTGTCCTCGCCGCCCGGCCCTGTGTCCCCCCGTGTCCCACCGTGTCCCATGTCCCCTGGTGTCCCCACATGTCCAACGTCCCCAGGTGTCCCCAGGTGTCCCCAAGTGTCCCCTACCGTTGCCGCCGGCGCCCTGGTCGTGGATGCTGCACACGGGGTTGTCCTCGCCCCCCGGCCCCGTGTCCCCCCGTGTCCCACCATGTCCCACATCCCCTGGTGTCCCATGTCCCCCACGTCCCCAGGTGTCCCCAGGTGTCCCCAAGTGTCCCCTACCGTTGCCGCTGGCGCCCTGGTCGTGGATGCTGCACGCGGGGTTGTCCTCGCCGCCCAGCCCCGTGTCCCCCTGTGTCCCAGATCCCTTGGTGTCCCCATGTCCCCCATGTCCCCAGGTGTCCCCAGGTGTCCCCAAGTGTCCCCTACCGTTGCCGCCGGCGCCCTGGTCGTGGATGCTGCACACGGGGTTGTCCTCGCCCCCCGGCCCCGTGTCCCCCCGTGTCCCCCCATGCCCTACATCCCCTGGTGTCCCCACATGTCCAACGTCCTCAGGTGTCCCCAGGTGTCCCCAAGTGCCCCTACCGTTGCCGCCGGCGCCCTGGTCGTGGATGCTGCACACGGGGTTGTCCTCGCTGCCCGGCCCCGTGTCCCCCCGTGTCCCCCCGTGTCCCATGTCCCTTGGTGTCCCCACATGTCCAACGTCCCCAGGTGTCCCCAGGTGTCCCCAAGTGTCCCCTACCGTTGCCGCCGGCGCCCTGGTCGTGGATGCTGCACACGGGGTTGTCCTCGCTGCCCGGCCCCGTGTCCCCCCGTGTCCCCCCGTGTCCCACATCCCCTGGTGTCCCCACGTCCCCAAGGTGTCCCCAAGTGTCCCCTACCGTTGCCGCCGGCGCCCTGGTTGTGGACGCTGCACACGGGGTTGTCCTCACCGCCCGGCCCCGTGTCCCCCCGCGTCCCACTGTGTCCCACATCCCCTGGTGTCCCCATGTCCCCAGGTGTCCCCATGTCCCCAAGGTGTCCCCAAGTGTCCCCTACCATTGCCACCAGCGCCCTGGTCGTGGATGCTGCACACGGGGTTGTCCTCGCCGCCCGGCCCCGTGTCCCCCCCGTGTCCCCCCATGCCCTACATCCCTTGGTGTCCCCACATGTCCAACGTCCCCAGGTGTCCCAGGTGTCCCCAAGTGTCCCCTACCATTGCCGCCGGCGCCCTGGTCGTGGATGCTGCACACGGGGTTGTCCTCGCCGCCCGGCCCCGTGTCCCCCCGTGTCCCACCGTGTCCTACATCCCCTGGTGTCCCCATGTCCCCCATGACCTCAGGGTGTCTCCAAGGTGTCCCCAAGTGTCCCCTACCGTTGCCGCCGGCGCCCTGGTCGTGGATGCTGCACACGGGGTTGTCCTCGCCCCCGGCCCCGTGTCCCCCGTGTCCCACCATGTCCTACATCCCCTGGTGTCCCCACATGTCCAACATCCTCAGGGTGTCCCCAGGTGTCCCCAAGTGTCCCCTACCGTTGCCGCCGGCGCCCTGGTCGTGGATGCTGCACACGGGGTTGTCCTCGCCGCCCGGCCCCGTGTCCCCCTGTGTCCCCCCGTGTCCTACATCCCCTGGTGTCCCCATGTCCCCCATGACCTCAGGGTGTCTCCAAGGTGTCCCCAAGTGTCCCCTACCGTTGCCGCCGGCGCCCTGGTCGTGGATGCTGCACACGGGGTTGTCCTCGCCCCCCGGCCCGTGTCCCCCCGTGTCCCACCATGTCCTACATCCCCTGGTGTCCCCACATGTCCAACATCCTCAGGGTGTCCCCAGGTGTCCCCAAGTGTCCCCTACCGTTGCCGCCGGCGCCCTGGTCGTGGATGCTGCACACGGGGTTGTCCTCGCCGCCCGGCCCCGTGTCCCCCTGTGTCCCCCCGTGTCCCATGTCCCTTGGTGTCCCCACATGTCCAACGTCCCCAGGTGTCCCCATGTCCCCATGTCTCCAAGGTGTCCCCAAGTGTCCCCTACCATTGCCACCAGCGCCCTGGTCGTGGATGCTGCACACAGGGTTGTCCTCGCCCCCCGGCCCCGTGTCCCCCCGTGTCCCACATCCCTTGGTGTCCCCACATGTCCAACGTCCCCAGGTGTCCCCAGGTGTCCCCAAGTGTCCCCTACCGTTGCCGCCGGCGCCCTGGTCGTGGATGCTGCACACGGGGTTGTCCTCGCCGCCCGGCCCCGTGTCCCCCCGTGTCCCCCCATGTCCTACATCCCCTGGTGTCCCCATGTCCCCCATGACCTCAGGGTGTCCCCAGGTGTCCCCAAGTGTCCCCTACCGTTGCCGCCGGCGCCCTGGTCGTGGATGCTGCACACGGGGTTGTCCTCGCTCTCCACGCAGCCCCGCAGCACCCGGTTCATCTTCTGCTCCATCTCGGGGTCCCCCCGCTGCACCGCCCCCGCGTCCCGCTCCGCCGCGTTGTCACCCTGCACCTGGGGACACCGGGGGGACACCGTGGGGACACCGTGGGGACGGGGCCACCGCGGGGTGGGGACGCCATGGGGACATCGCTTCTGGTCCCCCCCCACACTGCCCCCGCGTCCCGCTCCGCCGCGTTGTCACCCTGCACCTGGGGACACCGTGGGGACACCGTGGGGACGGGGCCACCGCGGGGTGGGGACGCCATGGGGACATCGTCCCCCGGTGCCCCCCCCGCACCGCCCCCGCGTCCTGCTCTGCCGCGGTGTCACCCTGCACCTGGGGACACCGGGGGACACCGTGGGGACGGGGCCACCGCGGGGTGGGGACGCCATGGGGACATCGTCCGCCGGTGCCCCCCCCCGCACTGCCCCCGCGTCCCGCTCCGCTGCGGTGTCACCCTGCACCTGGGGACACCGGGGGACACCGTGGGGATGGGGCCACCGTGGGGTGGGGACGCCATGGGGACATCGCTCCCGGTCCCCCCCCGCACCGCCCCCGTGTCCTGCTCCGCTGCGGTGTCACCCTGCACCTGGGGACACCATGGGACACCGTGGGGTGGGGACACTGGGGACAGGGACACCCTCGGGAGAGGGACACCCTGGCTAAGGGACACCTTGGAGAGGGGACACCTTGGGGACAGGGACACCCTGGCTAAGAGACATCTTGGGGAGGGGACACCCAGGGAGGGGACACCCTGGAGACAGTGACATCACGGGGAGGGGACACTCTGGGGACAAGGCCACCCTGGCTAGGGGACACCTGGGGGATGGGGACACCCTGGGGACACGGTCACCCTGGGCAGGGGACACTGTGGTGACAGTGACACCCTGGGGCCAGTGACACCCTGCGAGGGGACATTAGGGGGACAGTGCCCCCCCCAGCACCCCAGGGTGCCCCCCCCCAGCACCCCAATGCCCCCCCTCCTTTCCCCCTCCCACCCTGCCGCTCTGGAGGGGGGGGGACAGGGGACAGGGGGGTCCCCGGGTGTCCCCAAGGTGCCACCCCCCCCCCCGTTACCTGCACGGAGGAGGCGGCGCCCCCCCCGACGCCGATGCGGTACACGGGACCCCCCACCTTCACCACCAGCATCCCTGGGGGGGGGGGGGGACACGGTTCGGGGGGGGCCCCGGGGACTTGGGGGGGGTCCCCGAGGTCCCCAGGAGGATTTGGGGGTCCCTGGGGGGGGTCCCTGGGGTCCCCATGGGGATTTGGGGGGGGGCTTGGGGGGGTTGGGGGTCCTGGGGGGGCTCGGGGGGGCCTGGGGGGGGTGTTGGGGGTCCCCATGGGGATTTGGGGGGGGGTCTTGGGAGGGGTTCGGGGTCCTGGGGGGGTTTGGGGGCCCCATGGGGATTTGGGGGGTCCCCATAGCAATTTGGGGGGGCCCTGGGGGGGTTGGGGGCCCCATGGGGATTTGGGGGGGGTCCTGGGGGATGTTGGGGTCCCCATGGGGATTTGGGGGGGGGTCTTGGGAGGGGTTGGGGGTCCTGGGGGGGTTTGGGGGCCCCATGGGGATTTGGGGGGTCCCCATAGCAATTTGGGGGGGCCCTGGGGGGGTTGGGGGCCCCATGGGGATTTGGGGGGGTCCTGGGGGATGTTGGGGTCCCCATGGGGATTTGGGGGGGGTCTTGGGAGGGGTTGGGGGTCCTGGGGGGGGTTTGGGGTCCCCATGGGGATTTGGGGGGGGTCTTGGGAGGGGTTGGGGGTCCTGGTGGGTTTGGGGGATCCCCAGGGGGATTTGGGGGGGCTCCTGGGGGGTTGGGGGTCCCCAGAGGGATTTGGGGGGAATCCTGGGGGGGTTGGGGGGGCCTGGGGGGGCGTTGGGGTTCCCCATGGGGATTTGGGGGGTCCTGGGGGGGTTCAGGGGTCCCCATGGGGATTTGGGGGGGGTCCTGGGGGGCGCTGGGGTCCCCATGGGTATTTTGGGGGGCCCTGGGGTCCCCGGGAGGATTTTGGGGGGGTGCTGGGGGGGTTCAGGGGGGCCTCGGGGGGATGTTGGGGTCCCCATGGGGATTTGGGGGGTGCTCTGGGGGGGATTCAGGGGGCCCCAGGGGGATTTTGGGGGGGTCCTGGTGGGTTTGGGGGATCCCCAGGGGGATTTGGGGGGGTCTTGGGGGGTTGGGGGGGCCGGGGGGTTTTGGGGGTGCTGGGGGGGGACATGGGGGCACTGGGGGGGTTTTGGGGGTGCGGGGGGGGACACAGGGTGCCAGGGGGGACATGGGGGCCCCGGGGGGGGGTTTAGGGGCACCGGGAGGGGGGGCTTGGGGTGCTGGGGCTGGTTGGGGGCACCGGGGGGGGGTTTTGGGGGTGCCGGAGGGATTTGGGGGCACCAGGGGGGTTTTGGGGGCACCGGGGGGGGTTGGGGGCACCGGGGGGTTTAGGGGTGCCAGGGGGGGTTGGGGGTGCCAGGGGGGTTTTGGGGGTGCTGGGGGGGGACATGGGGGTGCTGGGGGGGGTTTGGGGGCACCGGGGGGGCTTTGATGGCACCGGGGGGGATTTGGGGGTGCCGGGGGGGGACATGGGGGCACTGGGGGGGTTTTGGGGGTGCGGGGGGGGACACAGGGTGCCAGGGGGGACATGGGGGCCCCGGGAGGGGGTTTAGGGGCACCGGGAGGGGGGGGTTGGGGTGCTGGGGGGGGTTGGGGGCACCGGGGGGGGTTTAGGGGCCCCGGGGGGTTTGGGGGGCACCAGGGGGATTTGGGGGTGCTGGGGGGGACATGGGGGCACTGGGGGGGATTTAGGGGTGCGGGGGGGGGACACAGGGGTGCCAGGGGGATTTGGGGGCACCGGGGGGGTTTAGGGGCACCGGGGGGGGTTGGGTGCACCGGGGGGGTTTGGGGGTGCTGGGGGGGGACATGGGGGTGCTGGGGGGGGGGTTGGGGGCACCGGGGGGGCTTTGATGGCACTGGGGGGGATTTGGGGGTGCCAGGGGGGGACATGGGGGCCCCGGGGGGCTTTGGGTGCACCGGGGGGGGTTGGGGGTGCTGGGGGGGACATGGGTGCACTGGGGGGGATTTGGGGGCACCGGGGGGGCTTTGGGTGCACCGGGGGGTTTTGGGGGCGCCGGGGGGGGTTCTGGGGGTGCTGGGGGGGGTTTGGGGGGGGTCTCACCGGGCTGGGGGGGCTCCTTGCGCACGTGGGCGTCCTCGATGGCGCCGAGGCCCCCGCTGAACATGATGGGCTTGATCCACTCGCGGCGCTCGGCCCCCGGCAGCAGCTGCCCGAAGGAGCGGGCGAAGCCTGGGGACGTCACCCGCCGTGTCACCCGCCGTGTCCCCGCCGTGTCCACCCCCCCCCGGCACCCCACGTACCCCCAAATCCACCCCCCGGGCAGGAGAACCCACCCCGAGGAGCCCACGAGGTCATGGAGGGCCACCAGCCATGGTGGCACCACCGCCCGTGAGATCATCCATGGTGGCACCAACAAGATGTCACCCACGGTGGCACCCGCAGCACCCATGTCCCCTTCCTGGCACCCCCTGTACCCCCAAATCCACCCCCCAGGCAGGAGAACCCACCCCGAGGAGCCCACGAGGTCATGGGGGGCCACCAGCCATGGTGGCACCACCGCCTGTGACCTCATCCATGGTGGCACCCACAAGATCACCCGGGGGTCCCCAAGGCCACGGGGGTCCCTGAGCACCCTGGGCAGGTCCCCAAGCTCATGGAGGTCCCCAAGTGTCCCTGGGGAGACCCCCGAGTGTCCCTGGGGTCCTCAAGTGTCCCTGGGGTCCCCAAGGCCATGAAGGTCCCTGGGCACCCTGGGAGGGTCCCCAAGCTCATGGTGGTCCCCAAGTGTCCCTGGGATTTCCCCATGTCCTTGGTGGTCCCCAAGTGTCCCTGGGGGTCCCCAATGTCACGTGTGGGCACCCATGAGGGTCCCCAAGCTCACGGTGGTCCCCAAGTGTACCTGGGGGTCCCCAAGTGTCCCTGAAGTCCCCAATGTCACGTGTGGGCACCCATGAGGGTCCCCAAGCTCATGGTGGTCCCCAAGTGTCCCTGAGGTCCCCAACGTCACATGTGGGCACCCATGAGGGTCCCCAAGCTCACGGTGGTCCCCAAGTGTCCCTGGGGGTCCCCAAGTGTCCCTGAGGTCCTCAACGTCACGTGTGGGCACCCATGAGGGTCCCCAAGCTCACGGTGGTCCCCAAGTGTCCCTGAAGTCCCCAATGTCACGTGTGGGCACCCATGAGGGTCCCCAAGCTCACGGTGGTCCCCAAGTGTACCTGGGGGTCCCCAAGTGTCCCTGAGCTCCCCAACGTCACATGTGGGCACCCATGAGGGTCCCCAAGCTCATGGGGGGTCCCAGGTGTCCCCAGGGGTCCCCAAGCTCATGGGTGTCCCCAAGTGTCCGTGGGGTCTCCCCATGTCCCTGGGGGTCCCCAAGTGTCCCTGAGGTCCCCAACATCACGTGTGGGCACCCACGAGGGTCCCCACGCTCATGGGGGGTCCCAGGTGTCCCCGGGGGTCCCCAAGTGTCCCTGAGGTCCCCAACCTCACATGTGGGCACCCATGAGGGTCCCCAAGCTCATGGGGGGTCCCAGGTGTCCCCGGGGGTCCCTAAGTGTCCCTGAGCTCCCCAACATCACGTGGGGGAACCCATGAGGGTCCCCAAGCTCATGGGGTCTCCCCATGTCCCTGAGGGTCCCCAAGCGTCCCTGAGGTCCCCAACATCACGTGTGGGCACCCACGAGGGTCCCCAAGCTCATGGGGGGTCCCAGGTGTCCCCGGGGGTCCCCAACCTCATGGTGGTCCCCAAGTGTCCCTGCAGTCCCCAAGTGTCCCTGAGGTCCCCAACATCACGTGTGGGCACCCATGAGGGTCCCCAAGCTCATGGGGGGTCCCAGGTGTCCCCGGGGGTCCCCAAGCTCATGGGTGTCCCCAAGTGTCCCTGGGGGTCCCCAAATGTCCCTGAGGTCCCCAACCTCACATGTGGGCACCCACGAGGGTCCCCAAGCTCATGGGGGGTCCCAGGTGTCCCCGGGGGTCCCCAAGCTCATGGGTGTCCCCAAGTGTTCCTGGGGTCTCCCCATGTCCCTGGGGGTCCCCAAGTGTCCCTGAGGCCCCCAACATCACGTGTGGGCACCCACGAGGGTCCCCAAGCTCATGGGTGTCCCCAAGTGTTCCTGGGGTCTCCCCATGTCCCTGAGGGTCCCCAAGCGTCCCTGAGGTCCCCAACATCACGTGTGGGCACCCACGAGGGTCCCCAAGCTCATGGGGGGTCCCAGGTGTCCCCGGGGGTCCCCAAGCTCATGGGTGTCCCCAAGTGTCCCTGGGGGTCCCCAAATGTCCCTGAGGTCCCCAACCTCACATGTGGGCACCCACGAGGGTCCCCAAGCTCATGGGGGGTCCCAGGTGTCCCCGGGGGTCCCCAAGCTCATGGGTGTCCCCAAGTGTTCCTGGGGTCTCCCCATGTCCCTGAGGGTCCCCAAGTGTCCCTGAGCTCCCCAACGTCACATGTGGGCACCCATGAGGGTCCCCAAGCTCATGGTGGTCCCCAAGTGTCCCTAGGTGTCCCCAAGGTCATGCATGGGTACCCATGAGGTTCTCCAGGCTCATGGTGGTCCCCAAGTGTCCCTGGGGGTCCCCAAGCGTCCCTGAGCTCCCCAACATCACGTGGGGGAACCCATGAGGGTCCCCAAGCTCATGGGTGTCCCCAAGTGTCCCTGGGGGTCCCCAAGTGTCCCTGAGGTCCCCAACGTCACGTGTGGGCACCCATGAGGGTCCCCAAGCTCATGGGTCTCCCCAAGTGTCCCTGGGGGTCCCCAAGTGTCCCTGAGGTCCCCAACCTCATATGTGGGCACCCACGAGGGTCCCCAAGCTCATGGGGGGTCTCCCCATGTCCCTGGGGGTCCCCAAGTGTCCCTGAGGCCCCCAACATCACGTGTGGGCACCCACGAGGTTCCCCAAGCTCATGGGGGGTCCCAGGTGTCCCCGGGGGTCCCCAGGCTCATGGGTGCCCCCCAGCGTCCCCGGGGGTCCCCGAGGCCCCCCCCCAAGTCAGGGGTCCCCCCTCACCGGCCACCAGGGGCTCCCCGAACTTGTTGCCGTAGTCGCTGGCGCCGTCGCTGGCCCCGAGGGCGACGTCGAGGGGGCGGGCGAAGGTCTCGGGGTACGGCTGCCCCCCGTCCTCCCACGGCAGCTCGTAGCCTGGGGGGGGGGGGGGACGTTGCGGGGGGGGGGGTCAGGACGCCTGGGCCCCCCCCCCCCGCCGGGGATGGGGGGTGTCCCCGGGGTTTGGGGGGGTTCGGGGGGCCCATGGGGGTTTTCGGGGGGTTGTCGCAAGGATTTGGGGGGTTTTGGGGGGGGTCCGGGGGGGTTTTGGGGGGGCCCAAGGGGTTGGGGGTGATGGGGGGGTCCTGGGGGGGTTGGGGGGGCTTCTGGGGGGGATTTTGGGGGGGGTCGCAAGGGTTTGGGGGTCCGCAGGGGCTCTGGGGGGCTCAGGGGGTCCATGGGGGTTTTGGGGGGGTTGTCGCAAGGATTTGGGGGGTTGGGGGGGATCCAGGGGGGTTTTGGGGGGCTGGGGGGGATTTTGGGGGGGCCCAAGGGGTTGGGGGTGACAGAGGGGGGTTGGGGGGCTTCTGGGGGGGATTTTGGGGGGGTCCCAAGGGTTTGGGGGTCCCCAGGCGCTTTGGGGGGGCTCAGGGGGTCCATGGGGTTTTGGGGGGTTGTCACAAGGATTTGGGGGGTTGGGGGGGTCCAGGGGGGTTTTGGGGGGGCCCAAGGGGTTGGGGGTGATGGGGGGGTCCTGGGGGGTTTGGGGGGGCTTCTGGGGGGGATTTTGGGGGGGTCGCAAGGGTTTGGGGGTCCCCAGGGGCTCTGGGGGGCTCAGGGGGTCCATGGGGGTTTTGGGGGGTTGTCACAAGGATTTGGGGGGTTGGGGGGGTCCAGGGGGATTTTGGGGGGCTGGGGGGGATTTTGGGGGGGTCCCAAGGGGTTGGGGGTGACAGAGGGGGGTTGGGGGGTTCCTGGGGGGGGGTTTGGGGGGGTCGCAAGGGTTTGGGGGTCCCCAGGGGCTTTGGGGGGCTCAGGGGGTCCCAGGAGGGTTTGGAGGGTTGTCGCAAGGATTTGGGGGGTTGGGGGGGTCCAGGGGGGTTTTGGGGGGCTGGGGGGGATTTTGGGGGGGTCCCAAGGGGTTGGGGGTGATGGGGGGGTCCTGGGGGGTTTGGGGGGGCTTCTGGGGGGGATTTTGGGGGGCTCTGGGGGGGTTTGGGGGTCCCCAGGGGCTTTGGGGGGGCTCAGGGGGTCCATGGGGCTTTGGGGGGGTTGTCGCAAGGATTTGGGGGATTGGGGGGGTCCAGGGGGGTTTTGGGGGGGCCCAAGGGGTTGGGGGTGATGGGGGGGTCCTGGGGGGGTTTGGGGGGGCTTCTGGGGGGGATTTTGGGGGGGTCCCAAGGAGTTGGGGGTCCCCAGGGGCTCTGGGGGGCTCAGGGGGTCCATGGGGTTTTGGGGGGGTTGTCGCAAGGATTTGGGGGATTGGGGGGGTCCAGGGGGATTTTGGGGGGGCCCAAGGGGTTGGGGGTGACAGAGGGGGGTTGGGGGGTTCCTGGGGGGGATTTTGGGGGGGTCCCAAGGGTTTGGGGGTCCCCAGGGGTTCTGGGGGGCTCAGGGGGTCCATGGGGCTTTGGGGGGGTGTCGCATAGATTTGGGGGGTTGGGGGGGTCCAGGGGGGTTTTGGGGGGCGGGGGAGGATTTTGGGGGGTCCCAAGGGGTTGGGGGTGACAGAGGGGGGTTGGGGGGCTTCTGGGGGGGATTTTGGGGGGGTCCCAAGGGTTTGGGGGTCCCCAGGGGCTCTGGGGGGCTCGGGGGGTCCATGGGGCTTTGGGGGGGTTGTCACAAGGATTTGGGGGGTTTTGGGGGGGCCCAAGGGGTTGGGGGTGATGGGGGGGTCCTGGGGGGTTTGGGGGGGCTTCTGGGGGGGATTTTGGGGGGGTCCCAAGGGTTTGGGGGTCCCCAGGGGCTCGGGGGGGCTCAGGGGGTCCATGGGGTTTTGGGGGGTTGTCGCAAGGATTTGGGGGGTTGGGGGGGGGTCCAGGGGGGTTTTGGGGGGGCCCAAGGGGTTGGGGGTGATGGGGGGTCCTGGGGGGTTTGGGGGGGCTTCTGGGGGGGATCTTGGGGGGGTCCCAAGGGTTTGGGGGTCCCCAGGGGCTTTGGGGGGTCCGGGGGGGGTTGGGGGCCTCCCTGGGGATTTGGGGGTCCCAGGAGGGTTTGGGGGGGTCTGGAAGGTTTTGGGGGGCTCCTGGGGGGGGATCTTGGGGGGGTCCCAAGGGTTTGGGGGTGCCCAGGGGCTTTGGGGGGTCCGGGGGGGGTTGGGGGCCTCCCTGGGGATTCGGGGGTCCCAGGAAGGTTTGGGGGGGTCTGGAAGGTTTTGGGGGTCTCCCTGGGGATTCGGGGGGGTCCCAGGAGGGTTTGGGGGGGTCTGGAAGGTTTTGGGGGTCTCCCCGGGGATTCAGGGGTCCCAGGAGGGTTTGGGGGGGCTGGAAGGTTTTGGGGGGCTCCCTGGGGATTTGGGGGCCCCAGGAGGGTTTGGGGGGGTCTGGACAGTTTTGGGGGGCTCCCTGGGGTGGGATCTTGGGGGGTTCCCAATGGTTTAGGGGTCCCAGGGGCTTTGGGGGGGGGTCTGGAAGGTTTTGGGGGTCTCCCTGAGGATCTGGGGGTCTCCGGGGGGGTTTTGGGGGACGGGATATTTTGGGGGTCTCCCCGGGGATTCGGGGGGGTCCAGGAGGGTTTGGGGTGGGCTGGATGGTTTTGGGGGGCTCCCTGGGGATTTGGGGGTCCCAGGAGGGTTTGGGGGGGCTGGAAGGTTTTGGGGGTCTCCCTGAGGATTTGGGGGTCTCCGGGGGGGGTGTTGGGGGATGGGGGGGTTTTGGGGGTCTCCCTGGCGATTCGGGGGGGTCCCAGGAGGGTTTTGGGGGGGTCTGGACGGTTTTGGGGGTCTCCCTGGGGCTTTGGGGGTCTCCGGGGGGGGTTTTGGGGGACGGGATATTTTGAGGGTCTCCCCAGGGATTCGGGGGGGTCTCCGGGGGGGGTTTGGGGGGGCCTGGAAGGTTTTGGGGGTCTCCCTGGGGCTTTGGGGGTCTCCGGGGAGGTTTTGGGGGATGGGATGTTTTGGGGGTCTCCCCAGGGATTCGGGGGGTCTCCGGGGGGGGGGCTTGGGGGGGCCTGGAAGGTTTTGGGGGTCTCCCTGGGGATTCGGGGGTCTCCGGGGGGGGTTTTGGGGGATGGGATATTTTGAGGGTCTCCCCGGGGATTCGGGGGGTCTGGGGGGTTTGGGGGGCTCCCTGGGGATTCAGGGGGGGTCCCAGGAGGGTTTGGGGGGCTCTGGAAGGTTTTGGGGGGGCTCCTGGGGGGGGGATCTTGGGGGGTTCCCAATGGTTTAGTGGTCCCAGGGGCTTTGGGGGGGGGCTGGACGGTTTTGGGGGTCTCCCTGGGGATCTGGGGGTCTCCGGGGGGGGTTTGGGGGATGGGATATTTTAGGGGTCTCCCTGGGGATTCGGGGGGGTCCAGGAGGGTCTGGGGGGGGTCTGGACGGTTTTGGGGGGCTCCCTGGGGCTTTGGGGGTCCCAGGAGGGTTTGGGGGGGCTGGAAGGTTTTGGGGGCCTCCCTGGGGATTTGGGGGTCTCCGGGGGGGGTGTTGGGGGCTGGAAGGTTTTGGGGGGCTCCCCAGGGATTCGGGGGGGTCCCAGGAGGGTTTGGGGGGCTCTGGAAGGTTTTGGGGGGCTCCCTGGGGATCTAGGGGTCTCTGGGGGGGTTTTGGGGGTCTCTGGGGGGGGTTTTGGGGGCTGGAAGGTTTTGGGGGGCTCCCTGGGGCTTTGGGGGTCTCTGGGGGGGGGTTTTGGGGGACGGGATATTTTGAGGGTCTCCCCGGGGATTCGGGGGGTCTCCGGGGGGGGTGTTGGGGTCTGGAAGGTTTTGGGGGCCTCCCTGGGGCTTTGGGGGTCTCCGGGGGGGTTTTGGGGGATGGGATATTTTGGGGGTCTCCCCGGGGATTCGGGGGGGTCCCAGGAGGGTTTTGGGGGGGCTGGAAGGTTTTGGGGGTCTCCCTGGGGCTTTGGGGGTCTCTGGGGGGGGGTTTTGGGGGACGGGATATTTTGAGGGTCTCCCCGGGGATTCGGGGGGTCTCCGGGGGGGGTGTTGGGGTCTGGAAGGTTTTGGGGGCCTCCCTGGGGCTTTGGGGGTCTCCGGGGGGGGTTTTGGGGGACGGGATATTTTGGGGGTCTCCCTAGGGATTCGGGGGGTCTCCGGGGGGGTTTGGGGGGTCTCTGGGGGGGGTGTTGGGGCCTGGAAGGTTTTGGGGGTCTCCCTGGCGATTCAGGGGTCTCCGGGGGGGTTTGGGGGGGTCTGGAAGGTTTTGGGGGGCTCCCAGGGGATCTGGGGGTCTCCGGGGGGGTTTTGGGGGACGGGATATTTTGAGGGTCTCCCCGGGGATTCGGGGGGTCCCAGGAGGGTTTGGGGGGGTCTGGAAGGTTTTGGGGGTCTCCCTGGGGCTTTGGGGGTCTCCGGGGGGGTTTTGGGGGACGGGATATTTTGAGGGTCTCCCCGGGGATTCGGGGGGTCTCCGGGGGGGGTTTGGGGGGGTCTGGAAGGTTTTGGGGGTCTCCCTGGGGCTTTGGGGGTCTCCGGGGGGGGTGTTGGGGGCTGGAAGGTTTTGGGGGTCTCCCTGGGGATCGGGGGGTCTCCGGGGGGGTTTTGGGGGACGGGATATTTTGGGGGTCTCCCTGGGGATTCGGGGGGGTCCAGGAGGGTTTGGGGGGGTCTGGAAGGTTTTGGGGGGCTCCCTGGGGCTTTGGGGGTCTCCGGGGGGGTTTGGGGGTCTCCGGGGGGGGTGTTGGGGGCTGGAAGGTTTTGGGGGTCTCCCAGGGGATCTGGGGGTCTCCGGGGGGGTTTTGGGGGACGGGATATTTTGGGGGTCTCCCCGGGGATTCGGGGGGTCTCTGGGGGGGTTTTGGGGGTCTCCGGGGGGGGTTTGGGGCCTGGAAGGTTTTGGGGGGCTCCCTGGGGCTTTGGGGGGTTCCGGGGGGGTTTTGGGGGTCTCCGGGGGGGGTTTTGGGGCCTGGAAGGTTTTGGGGGGCTCCCTGGGGCTTTGGGGAGTTCCGGGGGGGTTTTGGGGGGGTTTTGGGGGTCTCCGGGGAGGTTTTGGGGCCTGGAAGGTTTTGGGGGTCTCCCTGGCGATTCGGGGGTCTCCGGGGGGGTTTTGGGGGACGGGATATTTTGGGGGTCTCCCTAGGGATTCGGGGGGTCTCCGGGGGGGTTTGGGGGGTCTCTGGGGGGGGTGTTGGGGCCTGGAAGGTTTTGGGGGTCTCCCTGGCGATTCGGGGGTCTCCGGGGGGGTTTTGGGGGACGGGATATTTTGGGGGTCTCCCAGGGGATCGGGGGGTCTCCGGGGGGGGTGTTGGGGGCTGGAAGGTTTTGGGGGTCTCCCTGGGGATTTGGGGGTCTCCGGGGGGGGTTTTGGGGGACGGGATATTTTGAGGGTCTCCCCAGGGATTCGGGGGGGCCCCAGGAGGGTTTGGGGGGGTCTGGAAGGTTTTGGGGGGCTCCCTGGGGCTTTGGGGGGTTCCGGGGGGGTTTTGGGGGTCTCCGGGGAGGTTTTGGGGGCTGGAAGGTTTTGGGGGGCTCCCAGGGGCTTTGGGGGTCTCCGGGGGGGTTTTGGGGGACGGGATATTTTGGGGGTCTCCCTGGGGATTCGGGGGGGTCTCCGGGGGGGGGGGTCCATTCGGGGTGGGGTGGGGGGGTCTCTCACCGGGGAGCAGCAGGTTGCCGAAGCTGTAGCCGGCGGTGCCGGCGATGACGTGGGCCCCCCGCCCGGTGCACTGCACGTCCCGGATGCGGCCCCCCGCCCCCGTGGCGGCGCCGCTGAAGGGGGCCACGGCTGCGCCCCCCCCCACCCCGGAAGGGGCGGGGCCTCGTCAGGCCACGCCCCTGCCCCGCCCCGCCCCGCCCACTCAGCCCCCCACCCCCCCAAGGCAGCACCTTGCCCCTTTCCCCCCCCCCTCCCTGCCGCGGAACGCCCCGCCTGGCCACGCCCCCTCCCCTTAGGCCACGCCCCCACATCCCAGACCACGCCCCCACCCCTTAGACCACGCCCCCACCCCTTAGGCCACGCCCCCTCCACTTAGGCCACGCCCCCCTGCTGCAGCCCAGCGCCGCCCCCTCTCCCATGGGGGGAAGGGGAGCGGAGCACAGGCCACGCCCCCACCCGGTGCAGGCCACGCCCCCCTCCAGCCTGAGGCCACGCCCACGGGCCGCCAGGCCACGCCCCCCTCTGCTGCTGGCCACGCCCCCTCCCCCCTGGGGCTGGATCTGCTCCCCCCCCCTCCAGCCCCATATTTGCCCCCCTCGGCCCTGGATTTGCCCCCCCCCAGCCCCATATTTGCCCCCCCCAGCCCCATAGCTGCCCCCCCAGCCCCATTTCTACCCCCCCAGCCCCATATTTGCCCCCCAGCCCCATATTTGTCCCCCAGCCCCATAGCTGCCCCCCCAGCCCCATAGCTGCCCCCCAGCCCCATATTTGTCCCCCAGCCCCATAGCTGCCCCCCAGCCCCATAGCTGCCCCCAGAGCCATATCCACCCCCCCAGCCCCATATTTGCCCCCCCCAGCCCCATATTTGCCCCCCCAGCCCCATAGCTGCCCCCCCGGCCCATATCTGCCCCCCCAGCCCCATTTCTACCCCCCCAGCCCCATAGCTGCCCCCAGACCCATATCCACCCCCCCAGCCCCATACTTGCCCCCCCAGCCCATATCTGCCCCCCAGCCCCATATTTGCCCCCAGCCCCATTTCCCACCCCCCCGCCCTGTATCTGCCCCCCAGCCCCGTATCCGCCCTCCCAGCCCCATAGCCGCCCCCCCCAGCCCCATAGCAGCCCCCCCCAGCCCCATAGCTGCCCCCCAGCCCCATTTCCCGCCCCCCAGGGCGGCCCCCCGCCTCACCGGTGGGGAAGTTGTGGGTCTCGGCGGTGAAGAGGACGTGGCGGGTGCTGGTGCGCTTCTCGAAGGGGCTGGGCCGCGCCGGGTCCTGGGGCCACAGCGTGGCCACCGCCACCCCCCGGATGGCGCTGGGGGGGCCCCGGGCGGCTGTCACCCATGGGTGCCCCCCACCGAGCCGTGGGGAGCCACCATGGAGCCGCCAGCACCCACCATGGAGCCGGGAGCACCCATGGGCCACCCAACACCAAGCCATGAGCACCCATGGGCCACCCAACACCAGCCACGGCCAACCACAATCACCACCATGGAGCTGGGAGCACCCATGGGCCACCCAACACCAGCCATGAGCACCCATGGGCACCACCATGGAGCCACGGGCACCCATGGGCCACCCAACACCAAGCCATGAACACCCATAGAGCCACGGGCACCCATGGGCCACCCAACACCAGCCACAGCCAACCACGATCACCACCATGGAGCCGTGGGCACCCATGGGCCACCCAACACCAGCCACGGCCAACCAGGATCACCACCATGGAGCCGGGAGCACCCATGGGCCACCCAATGCCAAGCCATGAGCACCCATGGGCCACCCAACACCAGCCACGGCCAACCACGATCACCACCATGGAGCCGGGAGCACCCATGGGCCACCCAGCACCAAACCATGAGCACCCATGGGCACCACAGGCACCCATGGGCCACCCAACACCAGCCATGACCAACCACAATCACCACCATGGAGCCGGGAGCACCCATGGGCCACCCAATGCCAAGCCATGAGCACCCATGGGCACCACCATGGAGCCACGGGCACCCATGGGCCACCCAACACCAGCCACGGCCAACCACAATCACCACCATGGAGCCTCAAGCACCCATGGGCCACCCAACACCAAGCCATGGGCACCACCATGGGGCCGGGAGCACCCATGGGCCACCCAACACCAGCCACGGCCAACCACGATCACCACCATGGAGCTGGGAGCACCCATGGGCCACTCAACACCAAGCCATGAGCACCCATGGGCCACCCAACACCAAGCCATGGGCATCACCATGGAGCCATGGGCATCACCGTGGAGCCACGGGCACCCATGGGCCACCCAACACCAGCCACGGCCAACCACGATCACCACCATGGAGCCTCAAGCACCCATGGGCCACTCAACACCAAGCCATGAGCACCCATGGGCCACCCAACACCAAGCCATGGGCATCACCATGGAGCCATGGGCATCACCGTGGAGCCACGGGCACCCATGGGCCACCCAACACCAGCCATGGCCAACCACGATCACCACCATGGAGCTGGGAGCACCCATGGGCCACCCAACACCAACCAAGGCCAACCGCAATCACCACCATGGAGCTGGGAGCACCCATGGGCCACCCAACACCAAGCCATGAGCACCCTGGGCCACCCAACACCAGCCATGGCCAACCAGAATCACCACCATGGAGCCATGGGTACCCATGGGACACCGAACACCAAACCATGAGCACCCATGGGCACCACAGGCACCCATGGGCCACCCAACACCAGCCATGGCCAACCACGATCACCACCATGGAGCTGGGAGCACCCATGGGCCACCCAACACCAGCCATGGCCAACCATGATCACCACCATGGAGCTGGGAGCACCCATGGGCCACCCAACGCCAAACCATGGCCAACCAGCATCACCACCATGGAACCGGGAGCACCCATGGGCCACGCAACACCAAACCATGAGCACCCATGGGCACCACCATGGAGCCACGGGCACCCATGGGCCACCCAACATCAAGCCATGAGCCCCCATAGAGCCACGGGCACCCATGGGCCACCCAACACCAACCAAGGCCAACCAGCATCACCACCATGGAGCCAGGGGCACCCATGGGCCACCCAACACCAACCAAGGCCAACCAGGATCACCACCATGGAGATGGGAGCACCCATGGGCCACCCAACACCAAGCCATGAGCACCCATGGGCACCACCATGGAGCCACGGGCACCCATGGGCCACCCAACACCAGCCACGGCCAACCAGCATCACCACCATGGAGCCTCAAGCACCCATGGGCCACCCAACACCAAGCCATGGGCATCACCGTGGAGCCACGGGCACCCATGGGCCACCCAACACCAACCAATGCCAACCACAATCACCACCATGGAGCCACGGGCACCCATGGGCCACCCAACACCAACCAGAATCACCACCATGGAGCCACGGGCACCCATGGGCCACCCAACACCAACCAAGGCCAACCACAATCACCACCATGGAGCCAGGAGCACCCATGGGCCACCCAACACCAAACCATGAGCACCCATGGGCCACCCAACACCAACCAAGGCCAACCACGATCACCACCATGGAGCCGGGAGCACCAATGGGACACCCAACACCAAACCACGGCCAACCAGGATCACCACCATGGAGCCACGGGCACCCATGGGCCACCCAGCACCAAACCATGAGCACCCATGGGCACCACAGGCACCCATGGGCCACCCAACACCAGCCATGACCAACCACAATCACCACCATGGAGCTGGGAGCACCCATGGGCCACCCAACGCCAAGCCATGAGCACCCATGGGCACCACCATGGAGCCACGGGCCCCCATGGGCCACCCAACACCAAACCATGAGCACCCATGGACCACCCAACACCAGCCATGGCCAACCAGGATCACCACCATGGAGCCGGGAGCACCCATGGGCCACCCAACACCAAGCCATGAGCACCCATGGGCACCACCATGGAGCCACGGGCACCCATGGGCCACCCAACACCAAGCCATGAGCACCCTGGGCCACCCAACACCAGCCATGGCCAACCACGATCACCACCATGAAGCCGGGAGCACCCATGGGCCACCCAACACCAAACCACAGCCAACCACCATCACCACCATGGAGGTGGGAGCACCCATGGGCCACCCAACACCAAACCACAGCCAACCACCATCACCACCATGGACCCAGGACCATCCACGCTCAACCAACCAAGCCACCTTCACCCTTGCTCCACCCGCCACCCAGCCACGAGCGTCCCCAGGCCACGGGCCACCACGGCCCCCCCCCACCGCACGGTGACAGGGACTCCCACGGTGCCCACGGACCTGCTGTTGTCGGAGAACTTGATGACGTTGTTGGGGTTGCTGCTCTTCTGGGTGGCCATGATGCTCTCGAAGAGCGACTGGGGCAGCTCCTGCCCGTCCAGCACCAGGCGCCCCTTGAAGAACCAGTGGCGGCTGTGCTCGCTGGGGACACGGGGACGCGGGTGTCACCGGGGGGGGGGAGGGCCCCTCCCGGCCCCGGTTTGGGGGGTGCCGTGGGTGGGGGTCAGGGTGAGGGACCTGTTGGACTGGGCCAGGTCGAAGCACTCGACGGAGGTGGGGTTGCGGCCCACGCGCTGGAAGAGCCGCGTGTAGTAGTCGAGGTCCCAGGCGTCGAAGGCCAGGCCTGGGGACGCGGCGGGAGGTGGCACCCGTGTCCTCACCCCCCCGTGTCCCTCCAGGACCCCCCCATGTCCCTCAGGTCCCCCTGGGTGCCCCCCATGTCCCCCAATGTGCCCCGTGATCCTCTATGTCTCTCACAACCCTCCATGTCCCCCCATGTCCCCCATGTCCCTCAGGTCCCCCGGGGTGCCCCCCATGTTCTCCATGATCCTTCATGTCCCTTCATGTCCCCCCATGTCCCCCCATGTCCCTCCATGTCCCTCCATGTCCCCCCGTGTCCCCCCATGTCCCTCCATGTCCCTCCATGTCCTCCACATCCCTCCATGTCCCCCCATGTCCCCCATGTCCCTCCATGTCCCCCCACATCCCTCCATGTCCCCCCCGTGTCCCCCATGTCCCTCCATGTCCCTCCATGTCCCTCATGTCCCTCATGTCCCCCCATGTCTCCCATGTCCCCCATGTCCCCCCATGTCCCTCCATGTCCCCTAGGTCCCTCCATGTCCCCCATGTCCCTCATGGTTCTCCATGTTCCTCCATGTTCCTCCATGTCCCTCCATGTCCCCCTGTGCCCTGTGTCCCCCCATGTCCCTCCATGTCCCCCCATGTCCCTCCATGTCCCCGATGTCCCCCCGTGTCCCCCGTGTCCCCGTACCCAGCTCGCGGTCGGCGCGCTCCAGGGCCTGGCGGCCACCGCCCAGGACGTCGATGGTGGTGACGGGGACGGGGCGGGTGGGGACGGCGAAGGAGGTGACGGGCCGCGGGTAGAGCTGCTCCGTCATGCGGTCGCCCAGCGCTGTCACCAGGCGCTCGGTGGCCTCGGCCGGCGGTGGCCCCTCGAACTGCCCCGGGGACGGGGACGGGGACGGGGACGCGTCAGCCCGGCCCGACGGGGACACCGGCGTCCCTGGGGACACGGGCTGCGGGATGTCCCCTCCCCCCCCCGGTGGGGTGACATCAGCTTGGGGACATGGGCATGGAGACGCATGGGGACACCAGCTTGGGGACATGGGGACACAGGCATGGGGACATGGGCATGGAGACCCTTGGGGACACCAGCTTGGGGACATGGGGACACGGGCATGGGGACACGGGCATGGAGACCCTTGGGGACACCCACTTGGGGACATGGGGACACGGGCATGGGGACATGGGCATGGAGACCCTTGGGGACACCAGCTTGGGGACATGGGGACACGGGCATGGGGACACGGGCATGGAGACCCTTGGGGACACCCACTTGGGGACATGGGGACACGGGCATGGGGACATGGGCATGGAGACCCTTGGGGACACCAACTTGGGGACATGGGGACACGGGCATGGGGACCCGGGCATGGAGACCCTTGGGGACACCAACTTGGGGACATGGGGACACGGGCATGGGGACATGGGCATGGAGACCCATGGGGACACCAACTTGGGCACATGGGGACACGGGCATGGGGACACGGGCATGGAGACCCTTGGGGACACCAACTTGGGGACATGGGGACACGGGCATGGGGACATGGGCATGGAGACCCATGGGGACACCAACTTGGGCACATGGGGACACGGGCATGGGGACACGGGCATGGAGACCCTTGGGGACACCAACTTGGGCACATGGGGACACGAGCATGGGGACATGGGCATGGAGACCCTTGGGGACACCAACTTGGGCACATGGGGACACGGGCATGGGGACACGGGCATGGAGACCCTTGGGGACACCAACTTGGGGACATGGGGACACGGGCATGGGGACATGGGCATGGAGACCCTTGGGGACACCAACTTGGGGACATGGGGACACGAGCATGGGGACACGGGCATGGAGACCCTTGGGGACACCCACTTGGGGACACGGTCATGGGGACATGGAGGCCCATGGGGACCCGGGCATGGGGACACCAACTTGGGGACATGGGGACACGGTCGTGAGGACATGGAGGCCCATGGGGACCCGGGCATGGAGACCCATGGGGACACCAACTTGGGGACATGGGGACACTGGCATGGGGACATGGAGACCCATGGGGACACGGGCATGAGGACACCAACTTGGGGACACAGGGACCCTCGGGGACATGGGGACACCAGCATGGGGACGTGGAGGCCCATGGGGACACGGGCATGAGGACACCAACTTGGGGACACAGGGACCCTCGGGGACATGGGGACACCAGCATGGGGACGTGGAGACCCGCAGGGACCCAGACATGGGGACACCAAACTGGGGACACAGGGACCCTTGGGGACATGGGGACACGGGCATAGGGACATGGAGACCCATGGGGACCCAGATATGGGGACACCAAGCTGGGGACACAGGGACATGGCACAGAGGGACCTGGGGCATAGGGACACCGGGGACACCGCGTCCCACTGGTAGCAGGAACCCGCCATGTCCCTGTGTCCCCCCATGTCCCCAATGTCCCCGTGTCCCCAAGGTGTCCCCAAGGTGTCACCTGCAGCAGGTAGCGGCGGGATCGCTCCACGCGGGCCACCGCCGCCAGCCCGGCCCCGTGTCCCCCCGTGTCCCCCCGTGTCCCCAATGCCCCCGGTGTCCCCAATGTCCCCGCGTCCCCAAGGTGTCCCCAAGGTGTCACCTGCAGCAGGTAGCGGCGGGATCGCTCCACGCGGGCCACCGCCGCCAGCCCGGCCCCGTGTCCCCCCGTGTCCCCAATGTCCCCAATGTCCCCGTGTCCCCAAGGTGTCCCCAAGGTGTCACCTGCAGCAGGTAGCGGCGGGATCGCTCCACGCGGGCCACTGCCGCCAGCCCGGCCCCGTGTCCCCCCGTGTCCCCAATGTCCCCAATGCCCCCGGTGTCCCCAATGTCCCCGTGTCCCCAAGGTGTCCCCAAGGTGTCACCTGCAGCAGGTAGTGCCGTGACCGCTCCACGCGGGCCACCGCCGCCAGCCCGGCCCCGTGTCCCCCCGTGTCCCCAATGTCCCCGATGCCCCCGGTGTCCCCAATGTCCCCGTGTCCCCAAGGTGTCCCCAAGGTGTCACCTGCAGCAGGTAGCGGCGGGATCGCTCCACGCGGGCCACCGCCGCCAGCCCGGCCCCGTGTCCCCCCGTGTCCCCAATGTCCCCAATGCCCCCGGTGTCCCCAATGTCCCCGTGTCCCCAAGGCGTCCCCAAGGTGTCACCTGCAGCAGGTAGCGGCAGGATCGCTCCACGCGGGCCACCGCCGCCAGCCCGGCCCCGTGTCCCCCCGTGTCCCCCCGTGTCCCCGATGCCCCCGGTGTCCCCAATGTCCCCGTGTCCCCAAGGTGTCCCCAAGGTGTCACCTGCAGCAGGTAGCGGCGGGATCGCTCCACGCGGGCCACCGCCGCCAGCCCGGCCCCGTGTCCCCCCATGTCCCCCCGTGTCCCCAATGCCCCCGGTGTCCCCAATGTCCCCGTGTCCCCAAGGTGTCCCCAACGTGTCACCTGCAGCAGGTAGCGGCGGGATCGCTCCACGCGGGCCACCGCCGCCAGCCCGGCCCCGTGTCCCCCCGTGTCCCCAATGTCCCCAATGCCCCCGGTGTCCCCAATGTCCCCGTGTCCCCAAGGTGTCCCCAAGGTGTCACCTGCAGCAGGTAGCGGCGGGATCGCTCCACGCGGGCCACCGCCGCCAGCCCGGCCCCGTGTCCCCCCCGTGTCCCCAATGTCCCCAATGCCCCCGGTGTCCCCAATGTCCCCGTGTCCCCAAGGTGTCCCCAAGGTGTCACCTGCAGCAGGTAGCGGCGGGATCGCTCCACGCGGGCCACCGCCGCCAGCCCGGCCCCGTGTCCCCCCCGTGTCCCCAATGTCCCCAATGCCCCCGGTGTCCCCAATGTCCCCGCGTCCCCAAGGTGTCCCCAAGGTGTCACCTGCAGCAGGTAGCGGCGGGATCGCTCCACGCGGGCCACCGCCGCCAGCCCGGCCCCGTGTCCCCCCGTGTCCCCAATGTCCCCGATGCCCCCGGTGTCCCCAATGTCCCCGTGTCCCCAAGGTGTCACCTGCAGCAGGTAGCGGCGGGATCGCTCCACGCGGGCCACCGCCGCCAGCCCGGCCCCGTGTCCCCCCGTGTCCCCCCGTGTCCCCAGTGCCCCCGGTGTCCCCAATGTCCCCGTGTCCCCAAGGTGTCCCCAAGGTGTCACCTGCAGCAGGTAGCGGCGGGATCGCTCCACGCGGGCCACCGCCGCCAGCCCGGCCCCGTGTCCCCCCCGTGTCCCCAATGTCCCCAATGCCCCCGGTGTCCCCAATGTCCCCGCGTCCCCAAGGTGTCCCCAAGGTGTCACCTGCAGCAGGTAGCGGCGGGATCGCTCCACGCGGGCCACCGCCGCCAGCCCGGCCCCGTGTCCCCCCGTGTCCCCCCGTGTCCCCAGTGCCCCCGGTGTCCCCAATGTCCCCGTGTCCCCAAGGTGTCCCCAAGGTGTCACCTGCAGCAGGTAGCGGCGGGATCGCTCCACGCGGGCCACCGCCGCCAGCCCGGCCCCGTGTCCCCCCCGTGTCCCCAATGTCCCCAATGCCCCCGGTGTCCCCAATGTCCCCGCGTCCCCAAGGCGTCCCCAAGGTGTCACCTGCAGCAGGTAGCGGCGGGATCGCTCCACGCGGGCCACCGCCGCCAGCCCGGCCCCGTGTCCCCCCGTGTCCCCCCGTGTCCCCAGTGCCCCCGGTGTCCCCAATGTCCCCGTGTCCCCAAGGTGTCCCCAAGGTGTCACCTGCAGCAGGTAGCGCCGTGACCGCTCCACGCGGGCCACCGCCGCCAGCCCGGCCGCCTGGCACACGGCCACCGCGTTGGTCGACGCCGCCGTGGAGAAGTTCAGCCTGGGGGGGGGGGACGGGGGGGGACGGGGGGGTCAGGACCCCCCCCCCCAAATTTCCCATCCCTCTCAGGGACCCCTAAGTCCCCCAGGACCCCCCCCAACGGGGACCCCCGGGACCCCCAGGACCCCTAAATGCCCCCAAGGGCCCCAACAGGGACCCCCGGGACCCCCCCCCAGGACCCCCCCGAGGCCCCCAGGACCCTCCTGGGACCCCCAGGGACCCCCAGGACCCTCTTGGGACCCCCCACGACCCCCAGGGCCCCCCAGAGACCCCCAGGACCCCTAAATGCCCCCAAGGGCCCCAACAGGGACCCCCGAGACCCCCCCCAGGACCCCCAGAGGCCCCCCAGGACCCTCCTGAGACCCCCAGGGACCCCCGGGACCCTCTTGGGACCCCCCACGACCCCCAGGGCCCCCCAGAGACCCCCAGGACCCCTAAATGCCCCCAAGGGCCCCAACAGGGACCCCCGAGACCCCCCCCAGGACCCCCCCGAGGCCTCCAGGACCCTCCTGGGACCCCCAGGGACCCCCAGGGCCCCCCAGAGACCCCCAGGACCCCTAAATGCCCCCAAGGGCCCCAACAGGGACCCCCGAGACCCCCCCCAGGACCCTCCTGAGACCCCCAGGGACCCCCAGGACCCTCCTGGGACCCCCAGGGACCCCCAGGGCCCCCCAGAGACCCCCAGGACCCCTAAATGCCCCCAAGGGCCCCAACAGGGACCCCTGAGACCCCCCCCCAGGACCCCCCCGAGGCCCCCAGGACCCTCCTGGGACCCCCAGGACCCTCCCGGGACCCTCAGAGCCCCCCAGGACCCCCAGATCCCCCCAGGGACCCCAGTAGGGACCCCCAGATCCCTCCAGGCCCCCCCCCAGGACCCTCAGAGACCTCCAGGGACCCCCAGAGCCCTCCAGGGACCCCAACAGGGACCCCCAGGACCCTCCTGAGACCCCCAGGGACCCCCAGGGCCCCCCAGAGACCCCCCAGGACCCCTAAATGCCCCCAAGGGCCCCAACAGGGACCCCTGGGACCCCCTGAGACCCCCCCCAGGACCCCCAGAGGCCCCCCAGGACCCTCCTGAGACCCCCAGGGACACCCAGGACCCTCTTGGGACCCCCAGATCCCTCCAGGGCCCCCCCAGGACCCTCAGAGCCCCCCAGGACACTCCTGGGACCCCCAGATCCCTCCAGGCCCCCCCCCGGACCCTCAGACCCCCCCCGGACCCTCCTGAGACCCCCCAGGGACCCCAACAGGGACCCCCAGATCCCTCCAGGGCCCCCCCAGGACCCTCAGACCCCCCCAGGACCCTCCTGGGACCCCCAGATCCCCCCAGGGACCCCAAAAGGGACCCCCAGATCCCCCCTGAGACCCCCCCAGGGATCCTCAGGGCCCCCCCAGGACCCCCAGGGACCCCCTGAGACCTCCAGGGCCCCCCCAGGACCCTCAGAGACCCCCAGACCCTCCCCAGGGACCCAAACAGGGACCCTCAGATCCCCCCCACGGCCCCCCCAGGACCCCTAGATCCCCCCCCCAGGGCCCCCCAGAGACCTCCAGGGCCCCCCCGGACCCTCAGAGACCCCCAGGACCCTCCTGGGACCCCCAGACCCTCCCCAGGGACCCCAACAGGGGCCCCAGCTCCCCCCCCCGGGGACCCCTGAGACCCCCAAATCCCCCCCCCAGACCCTCCTGGGACCCCCAGGACCCCCAACCTCCCCCCTCCCCCCAGCCTGGATGTCTGGGCCCCTCATGTCCCCCCCTGCCCGGATGCCTGGGCCCCAGGCTGCACCGGGGCCCCCCCACACACCGCCCGGACGCCTGGGCCCCCCATGTCCCCCCCCCCCCCGCCCAGACACCTGGGCCCCGGGGCCACACCGGGGGCCCCCCATGTCCCCACCTACCCCAGCCCGGACGCCTGGGCCCCTCATATCCCCCCCCACCCTGCCCGGATGCCTGGGCCCCCCATGTCTCCCCCTGCTCCCCCACCCGGACGCCTGGGCCCCTGATATCCCCCCCCCCGCCCGGACGCCTGGGCCCCTCATGTCCCCCCCGCCCGGACGCCTGGGCCCCCCCCAACCCCCCCACCCGGACGCCTGGGCCCCTCATGTCCATCCCCCCCCCCCACCCGGACGCCTGGGCCCCCCCCAACCCCCCCGCCCGGACGCCTGGGCCCCTCGTGTCCCCCCTGCCCGGACGCCTGGGCCCCCCCCAACCCCCCCGCCCGGATGCCTGGGCCCCTCATGCCCCCCCCCGGACGCCTGGGCCCCCCCCAGCCCCCCCCCCGGACACCTGGGCCCCTCATGCCCCCCCTCCCCGGACGCCTGGGCCCCCCCCCAACCCCCCCCGCCCGGACGCCTGGGCCCTTCATGTCCCCCCCGCCCGGACGCCTGGGCCCCCCCCAACCCCCCCCGCCCGGACGCCTGGGCCCCTCATGTCCCCCCTGCCCGGATGCCTGGGCCCCCCCCAACCCCCCCCGCCCGGACGCCTGGGCCCCTCATGTCCCCCCTGCCCGGACGCCTGGGCCCCCCCCAACCCCCCACCCGGACGCCTGGGCCCTTCATGTCCCCCCCGACTCCAGCCCGGATGCCTGGGCCCTTCATGTCCCCCCCACCCGGACGCCTGGGCCCCTCATGTCCCCCCCGCCCGGACGCCTGGGCCCCCCCCACCCCGGACGCCTGGGCCCCGGGCCGCACCGGGGGCCGATCTCCAGGAGCAGCTGGTGGGGGCGGGGGCGCAGGAAGCTGTGGGGGGCCACGGCCGCCACCTCGAAGGGGTCCCCAAAAAGCCACCGCAGCAGGTGGCTCTGCTCCGCGTCCGGGGGGGCCGCGGCTGCAGGGGGGGGACACGGTGACCCCCATGTCCCCCCATGTCCCTCCATGTCCCCCCATGTCCCTCCGTGTCCCCCATGTTCCTCCATGTCCTCTCATGTCCCCCCATGTCCCCCATGTCCCCCCATGTCCCTCCATGTCCCCCCGTGTCCCTCCATGTCCCCCCGTGTCCCTCCATGTCCCCAATGTCCCCCATGTCCCCCATGTCCCCACATGTCCCTCCATGTCCCTCCATGTCCCCCCATGTCCCCCATGTCCCCCCATGTCCCCCCATGTACCTCCATGTCCCCCATGTCCCTCCATGTCCCTCCATGTCCCCCCATGTCCCCCCGTGTCCCCCCATGTCCCTCCATGTCCCCCATGTCCCTCCATGTCCCTCCATGTCCCCAATGTCCCCCATGTCCCCCATGTCCCCCCATGTCCCCCCATGTCCCTCCATGTCCCCCCATGTCCCTCCATGTCCCTCCATGTCCCCCATGTCCCCCATGTCCCCCCATGTCCCCCCATGTCCCTCCATGTCCCCCATGTCCCTCCATGTCCCCCGTGTCCCCCATGTCCCTCCATGTCCCCCCATGTCCCTCCATGTCCCTCCATGTCCCCCCATGTCCCTCCATGTCCCTCGTGTCCCTCCATGTCCCTCCATGTCCCCCCAGTCCCCCATGTCCCTCCATGTCCCTCCATGTCCCTCCATGTCCCCCCATGTCCCTCATGTCCCCCATGTCCCCCATGTCCCCCCATGTCCCCCATGTCCCTCATGTCCCCCATGTCCCTCCATGTCCCCCATGTCCCTCCATGTCCCCCCGTGTCCCTCCATGTCCCTCCATGTCCCCACATGTCCCTCCATGTCCCCCATGTCCCCCCATGTCCCTCATGTCCCTCCATGTCCCCCATGTCCCTCCATGTCCCCCGTGTCCCCCATGTCCCTCCATGTCCCCCCATGTCCCTCCATGTCCCCCATGTCCCCCTGTGTCCCCCCATGTCCCTCCATGTCCCTCGTGTCCCTCCATGTCCCCCATGTCCCTCCATGTTCCCCCATGTCCCCCATGTCCCTCGTGTCCCTCCATGTCCCCCATGTCCCTCATGTCCCTCCATGTCCCTCCATGTCCCCCATGTCCCCTCATGTCCCTCGTGTCCCTCCATGTCCCCCCATGTCCCTCCATGTCCCTCCATGTCCCTCCATGTCCCCCCATGTCCCTCATGTCCCCCATGTCCCTCCATGTCCCCCATGTCCCTCCATGTCCCCCCGTGTCCCTCCATGTCCCTCCATGTCCCCACATGTCCCTCCATGTCCCCCATGTCCCCCCATGTCCCTCATGTCCCTCCATGTCCCCCATGTCCCTCCATGTCCCCCGTGTCCCCCATGTCCCTCCATGTCCCCCCATGTCCCTCCATGTCCCCCATGTCCCCCTGTGTCCCCCCATGTCCCTCCATGTCCCTCGTGTCCCTCCATGTCCCCCATGTCCCTCCATGTTCCCCCATGTCCCCCATGTCCCTCGTGTCCCTCCATGTCCCCCATGTCCCTCATGTCCCTCCATGTCCCTCCATGTCCCCCATGTCCCCTCATGTCCCTCGTGTCCCTCCATGTCCCCCCATGTCCCTCCATGTCCCTCCATGTCCCTCCATGTCCCCCCATGTCCCCCCATGTCCCTCATGTCCCCCATGTCCCCCATGTCCCTCCATGTCCCCCCATGTCCCATGTCCCTCCATGTCCCTCCATGTCCCTCCATGTCCCTCCATGTCCCCCCATGTCCCCCATGTCCCCCCATGTCCCTCCATGTCCCCCATGTCCCTCCATGTCCCTCCATGTCCCCCCATGTCCCCCCATGTCCCCCATGTCCCATGTCCCCCCATGTCCCTCCATGTCCCCCCGTGTCCCTCCATGTCCCCCCATGTCCCTCCATGTCCCCATGTCCCCCCATGTCCCCCCATGTCCCTCCATGTCCCTCCATGTCCCCCCATGTCCCCCCATGTCCCTCCATGTCCCCATGTCCATGTCCCTCCATGTCCCCCCATGTCCCTCCATGTCCCTCCATGTCCCCATGTCCATGTCCCTCCATGTCCCCCATGTCCCCCATGTCCCTCCATGTCCCCCCATGTCCCTCATGTCCCTCCATGTCCCCCCATGTCCCCCATGTCCCCCATGTCCCCCATGTCCCTCCATGTCCCCCCATGTCCCCCATGTCCCTCCATGTCCCCCCATGTCCCTCCATGTCCCTCCATGTCCCCCCATGTCCCCCCATGTCCCCCATGTCCCCCCATGTCCCTCCATGTCCCCCCATGTCCCCCCAAGTCCCTCCATGTCCCCCCATGTCCCCCATGTCCCCCCATGTCCCTCCATGTCCCCCCATGTCCCCCCATGTCCCTCCATGTCCCCCATGTCCCTCCATGTCCCTCCATGTCCCTCCATGTCCCCCCAAGTCCCTCCATGTCCCCATGTCCATGTCCCCCATGTCCCCCATGTCCCTCCATGTCCCTCCATGTCCCCCCATGTCCCTCCATGTCCCCCATGTCCCTCATGTCCCCCGATGTCCCTCTATGTCCCTCCATGTCCCCCATGTCCCTCCATGTCCCCCATGTCTCCCCATGTCCCTCATGTCCCCCGATGTCCCTCTATGTCCCTCCATGTCACCCATGTCCCTCCATGTCCCTCCACATCCCCATGTCCCCGTGTCCCCCCCCGTGTCCCCCCCGTACCCTCCCAGCCGACGTTGTAGCAGAGCTCGCAGGTGACACCGGTGACACCGGTGACGGTGGCCTGGGCCGCTCTCAGGGCCACCGCCGCCTCTGGCCCCCCGGGGCCCCCCCCGGCCGGGGCCCCCCCCGGCTCCGGCTCCGTCCCCGGCTCCGTCATCGTCACCGTCCCCGCGGGGGGGCCCGGCCGCACGTAGAAATGCAGCACCGCCATGCCTGGGGGGGGGGGGGACAGCGTGGGGACGGGTGGCCTGGACCCCCCCGGGACCCCCAACCCCCCCCCCAGGGAGCCCAACACCCCCTGGGACCCCCTGCCCCCCCCAGGGACCTCCAGGACCCCCCAGGACCCCATGACCCCCCCAGGACCCTTGGGACCCCCCTAGGGACCCCCTCCCCCCCCTGGGACCTCCAGGACCCCCCAGGACCCTGACACCCCCCCAGGGACCCACGACCCCCCCAGGACCCTTGGGACCCCCCTAGGGACCCCCTGCCCCCCCTGGGACCTCCAGGACCCCCCGGGACCCTGACACCCCCCCAGGGACCCACGACCCCCCCAGGACCCTTGGGACCCCCCTAGGGACCCCCGGGACCCCCAGGACCCCCCCGGGACCCTGACACCCCCCCAGGGACCCACGACCCCCCCAGGACCCTTGGGACCCCCCTAGGGACCCCCGGGACCCCCAGGGACCTCCAGGACCCCCCCGGGACCCTGACACCCCCCCAGGGACCCACGACCCCCCCAGGACCCTTGGGACCCCCCTAGGGACCCCTGGGACCCCCTGGGACCCTGACACCCCCCGGGGACCCCCAGGACCCCCCCGGGACCCCCTGGGACCCCTTGGGGACCCCCCCATCCCCCGGGGACTCCTGGGACCCCCCCGGGACCCTGACACCCCCCCAGGGACCCTTGGGACCCCCCTAGGGACCCCCTGGGACCCCTTGGGGACCCCCCCAGGACCCCAACCCCCCTGGGGACCCCCAGGGACCCCTTGGGGACACCAAGACCCCCAGGGACCTCGACAGCCCCAGGGGGACCCGGGACCCTTTGGGGACCCCAGGGACCCCCCCAGGGACCCCAACCCCCTCGGGGACCCTCCAGGACCCCTCGGGGACCCCAAAACCCCCCCCGGGACCCCCAGGACCCTTTGGGGACCCCCGGGGACCCTCCCGGACCCCTTGGGGACACCAAGACCCCCCCGGGGATTGGGACCCCTTGGGGACCCCAGGACCCTCAGGGACCCACTGGGACCCTCTGGGGACCCCAAAGCCCCCCCCAGGGACCCCAGGACCCCTTGGGGACCCCCAACCCCCCCCGGAGACCCACTGAGACCCCTTGGGGACCCCAAAGCCCCCCCCAGGGACCCCAGGACCCCTTGGGGACACCAGGGACCCCCCGGGGACCCACCGAGACCCCTTGGGGACCCCCAGCCCCTCCCGGGGACCCCCGGGGACCCCCAAGGTCCCTTGGGGACCCCGCCACGGGGGTGGGCGGACCCCCTACGTCACTGGGGGGGGCCCTGACGTCACCAACGGGGACCCCTCGGGGACCCCCCTCCACGTGCGTCACTCGGGGACCCCCATTGCGTCACTAAGGGAGACCCCCCCCTCCACGTGCGTCACTAACGGGGACCCCCCCCAAGCGCCCCGAAGGGGGGGGACCCCCCTGCGTCACAATGGGGGTCCCACGTCACAGAGGGGTCCCCGACCACGTGGGCCCCTGGAGGGGGGGGGGACCCCACGTCACAATGGGGGTCCCACGTCACAGAGGGGTCCCCGACCACGTGCGCCCCTGGAGGGGGGGGACCCCCCTGCGTCACAATGGGGGTCCCACGTCACAGAGGGGTCCCCGACCACGTGGGCCCCTGGAGGGGGGGGACCCCACGTCACAATGGGGGTCCCACGTCACAGAGGGGTCCCCGACCACGTGGGCCCCTGGAGGGGGGGGACCCCACGTCACAATGGGGGTCCCACGTCACAGAGGGGTCCCCGACCACGTGCGCCCCTTGGGGGGGGAACCCCCGCGCGCATCACCGCGGGGACCCCCGCCTCCACGTCACCAAGGACCCCCCTACGTCACCAGGACCCCCTACGTCACCAGGACCCCCCCCTACGTCACCACGGGACCCCCCGTACCCGTCGCCGTCGCCGCCGCCGTCTCCCGCCGCCGCCGCGCGGGCCCGACGACAAGGGGAGGGGCGGGATGATGCCACCCCCGGCGGGAAGCCCCGCCCCCCCCCCGCGCGGGGCCCAGGCGTCCGGGGACTGGGGGGGCGGGGGGGGGAAGGGGGGGGATCCGCTCCACCCCCCCAGGGGCCCAGGCATCCGGGGTGCCCATCCCCCCCCCCGCCACTAGGGGCCCAGGCATCCGGGTGCCCCCCCCACCAGGGGCCCAGGCGTCCGGGTGATGCCCATCCCCCCCCCCACCCACCAGGGGCCCAGGCATCCGGGGTGCCCATCCCCCCCCCCCAGGGGCCCAGGTGTCCGGGGGGGGGGTGTGTGTCCATCCCCCCCCCAAGGGGCCCAGGCGTCCGGGCGCCCCCCCCCACCATGGCCAGCCATCACTGCCCCTCCCCCCCCCACCAGCAGGTGGGGGGGGTGCCCGGACGCCTGGGCCCCCCAGGGCGGGGGAGGGGAGCCACCCGGACGCCTGGGTCCCTCTCCTGCCCCCCACCCCGTTGCCTCATAGGTGGGGGAAGGGCTCATTACCCAGAAGCCTTTGCGGTTCCCCCCCCCACCCCAAGGCCAGGCTGGACCCTGTGACCCCGGGGGGGGGGGAGGGGGCAGCAGGGGGCCGCGGGCCAAGGGGGCGGGGGAGGGGTGGGGAAGGTCACGGGTGACATCACAGGTGACATCAGGGGTGACATCAGCGGGCAGGTGGCCTTGGGGCAGGACGGCTCCTGGGGCGGGTGGCCCCAAGGGACCCAGGCGTCCGGGTCACCTTCCGCCCCAGGGGGCCCAGGCGTCCGGGTCACTCTGCTACTCCGAAGGGGCCCAGGTGTCCGGGTGTCCTCCACACCTAGCGGGCCCAGGCGTCCGGGCCCATCCGCCCACGAGGGGACCCAGGTGTCCAGGCCACATTCAGCCCAGGGGGCCCAGGCGTCCGGGCCGCTCTGCTGCCCCGAAGGGGCCCAGGCGTCCGGGCTCCATGCAGCTCAAAGGGGCCCAGGCGTCCGGGCGTCCTCCACCCCCAAGGGGGCCCAGGCGTCCGGGCTCCATGCAGCTCAAAGGGGCCCAGGCGTCCGGGTCACCTTCCACCCCAGGGGGCCCAGGTGTCCGGGCCCATCCACCCCCCCAAGGGGGCCCAGGCGTCCGGGCGTCCTCCACCTCCAGGGGGCCCAGGCGTCCGGGTCACCTTTCAGCCCCACCAGGGGCCCAGGTGTCCGGGTCACCTCCTGCCCCCACAAGGGGCCCAGGCGTCCGGGCTCCATGCAGCTCAAGGGGGCCCAGGCGTCCGGGCGTCCTCCACTTCTAGGGGCCCAGGCGTCCGGGTCACCTTCCACCCCAGGGGACCCAGGTGTCCGGGTCACGTGCAGCCCAAGGGGCCCAGGCGTCCGGGTCACCTTCTGCTCCAGGGGGCCCAGGCGTCCGGGCCACATGCAGCTCAAAGGGGCCCAGGCGTCCGGGCGTCCTCCACCCCCAAGGGGGCCCAGGCGTCCGGGTCACCTTTCACCCCCACCAGGGGCCCAGGCGTCCGGGCCTTTCACCCACGAGAGGGCCCAGGTGTCCGGGCCATGTTCAGCCCGAGGGGCCCAGGTGTCCGGGTCACCTCCCGCCCCCACAAGGGGCCCAGGTGTCCGGGCCCATCCACCCCCCCAAGGGGGCCCAGGCGTCCGGGCTCCATGCAGCTCAAAGGGGCCCAGGCGTCCGGGCGTCCTCCACCTCCAGGGGGCCCAGGCGTCTGGGTCACCTTTCAGCCCCACCAGGGGCCCAGGCGTCCGGGTCACCTTCCACCCCAGGGGGCCCAGGCGTCCGGGCCCTCAACCCCCCCCCGAAGGGACCCAGGCGTCCGGGCCCCCCCCCCCTCCCCCCCCGTGAGGCTGCTTCCCCCTCGACTTCACCCCCCTCCGAGAGGGGGCGTGGCCGGGGGGGCGTGGCCGGGGGGGCGTGGCCACGCACAGCCGCAGCCCAAAGGGGGGGGGGGCGCGGGCGGCGCTGCAGGGGGCGGGGCCGGCGCCGCGGCTCCTCATTGGCCGCCGCGCGGCCGCTGCCCAGCGCGGCCAAGGCGCTCTGCGCATGCGCGCCGCCCCTACCGGCGCGCCGGCTCACCCGCCCCCCCCAACGAGGCGCGGGCGGCGCATGCGCAGTCCCCTCCCGCGGGGAGGCGGCACAGGGCGCCCCCCCTCCGCTGAGGCGCCGCGGCGCATGCGCACTCCCCTCCCGCCAAGAGCCGGCGGCGCTCGGCGCCCCCTCCCCTGAGGCGCCGGCCGCGCATGCGCAGTCCCTCCCGCGCCGAGCCCGCCGCGCTCTGCGCCTCAGCCCCCCCTCGCTGAGGCGCCGGCCGCGCATGCGCAGTCCCTCCCGCGCCGAGCCCGCCGCGCTCTGCGCCTCAGCCCCCCCTCGCTGAGGCGCCGGCCGCGCATGCGCACTCCCTCCTGGGGGGGGGGAGCCCGCCTCAGCCCCCTCCCCTGAGGCGCCGGCCGCGCATGCGCAGTTCGCCCCGCGCTGAGCCCGCCGCTCTGCGCGCCTGCGGCCCCCCCCACCTGTGAGGCGCCGGCGGCGCATGCGCAGTCCCTCCCGCGGGGCTTCCCGCCGCGCTGTGCGCCTGCGCACTGTGCGCTGAGGCGCCGGCGGCGCCTGCGCAGTGCGGCGCGCGGGGGGATGCGCATGCGCGGTGCGGCGCCGGCCCGGCAGCCGGTAGGAGCCGGTAGGAGCCGGTAGGAGCCGGTAGGAGCCGGTAGGAGCCGGTAGGAGCCGGTAGGAACTGGGCGATGCCGCCGCCGCGCTCTGCCCCCCCCCGGTCCTCCCGGCCCCCCCCCGGTCCTCCATGGCCGCCCCGGTCCTCCCGGGCCCCCCCTCGGTCCTCCCGGGCCCCCCCTTCGGTCCTCCCGGCCCCCCCTTGGTCCTCCATGGCCGCCCCGGTCCTCCCGGCCCCCCCTCGGTCCTCCGGGCCCCCCCCGTCCTCCATGGCCTCCTCGGTCCTCCCGGCCCCCCCCGGTCCTCCCGGGCCCCCCTCGGTCTCCCGGGCCCCCCCCGGTCCTCCCGGCCACCCCCTCGGTCCTCCATTGCCTCCTCGGTCCTCCCGGCCCCCCCCCCGGTCCTCCCCGGCCGCCTCGGTCCTCCCGGCCCCCCCCCCCGGTCCTCCCGGGCCCCCCCCCCCGGTCCTCCATGGTCTCCTCGGTCCTCCCGGGCCCCCCTCGGTCCTCCCGGCCCCCCCTTCGGTCCTCCCGGCCACCCCCTCGGTCCTCCATTGCCTCCTCGGTCCTCCCGGCCCCCCCCCCCGGTCCTCCATGGCCTCCTCGGTCCTCCCGGCCCCCCCCGGTTCTCACGGGTGACGTTGTCCCCCCCCGCCACCGTTGTCACTCGGAATAAACCCCGTGGCCCCGCAGACCCCCCGTCTCCGTGTGTGGGTCTGTCCCCGGCGCGGGGTGACGTGGGGGGGGCCGTGGCATGGGGGGGGGGCCAGGTCTGTCCCCCCGTGTCCTCGTGGGTGGGGCAGCCCCACGGTGGGGACGTCTGCGCGGCCGCGGGGGCCCTGGTCCACGTGGGGGGGTGTCACCGCGGCCGCGATGTCCCTCGTCCCCATGGCCGGGATGTCCCCAGAGCCCAGGTGTCCCCATGGCTGCGGTGTCCGTTGTCCCCATGGCTGCGATGTCCCTCGTCCCCATGGGTGGGACATCCACAGAGCCAAGGTGTCCCCATGGCCACGATGTCCCTTGTCCCCATGGCCGGGATGTCCCCAGAGCCCAGGTGTCCCCATGGCCAGGTTGTCCCTTATCCCCATGGCTGGGGTGTCCCTAGGGCCGAGGTGTCCCCATGGCCCAGGTGTCCCCATGGCCACGGTGTCCCTCGTCCCCATGGCCAGGATGTCCCTAGAGCAGGTGTGTCCCCATGGCCGGGATGTCCCTAGAGCCCAGGTGTCCCCATGGCCCAGGTGTCCCCATGGCCGCGGTGTCCTACGTCCCCATGGCTGGAGACCCACAGAGCTGAGGTGTCCCCATGGCTGGGGTGTCCCTAGAGCCCGGGTGTCCCTATGGCTGGGATGTCCCTTGTCCCCATGGCTGGGGTGTCCCTAGAGCCCAGGTGTCCCCATGGCCAGGATGTCCCATGTCCCCATGGCTGGGGTGTCCCCATGGCTGGGACGTCCCTCGTCCCCATGGCCAGGATGTCCCTAGAGCCCAGGTGTCCCCATGGCCCAGGTGTCCCATGGCCGGGATGTCCCTCGTCCCCATGGCTGGGGTGTCCCTAGGGCCAAGGTGTCCCCATGGCCGCGGTGTCCCTTGTCCCCATGGCTGGGGTGTCCTTAGAGCCCAGGTGTCCCCATGGCCAGGTTGTCCCTTATCCCCATGGCTGGGATGTCCCTTATCCCCATGGCTGGGGTGTCCCTAGAGCCCGGGTGTCCCCATGGCCCAGGTGTCCCTCGTCCCCATGGCCAGGATGTCCCCAGAGCCCAGGTGTCCCCATGGCTGGGACGTCCCTCGTCCCCATGGCCAGGATGTCCCCAGAGCCCAGGTGTCCCCATGGCCCAGGTGTCCCATGGCTGGGATGTCCCATGTCCCCATGGCTGGAGACCCACAGAGCTGAGGTGTCCCCATGGCTGGGGTGTCCCCAGAGCCCAGGTGTCCCCATGGCCGGGATGTCCCTTGTCCCCATGGCTGGGGTGTCCCTAGAGCCCGGGTGTCCCCATGGCTGGGATGTCCCTTGTCCCCATGGCTGGGGTGTCCCTAGAGCCCAGGTGTCCCCATGGCTGCGGTGTCCCTCGTCCCCATGGCTGGGGTGTCCCTAGAGCCCGGGTGTCCCCATGGCTGCGGTGTCCCTCGTCCCCATGGCTGGGGTGTCCCTAGGGCCAAGGTGTCCCCATGGCCGCGATGTCCCTTGTCCCCATGGCTGGGGTGTCCCTAGAGCCCAGGTGTCCCCATGGCTGCGATGTCCCTCGTCCCCATGGCTGGGGTGTCCCTAGAGCCCAGGTGTCCCCATGGCCGGGATGTCCCTCGTCCCCATGGCTGGGGTGTCCCTAGAGCCCGGGTGTCCCCATGGCCGGGATGTCCCTCGTCCCCATGGCCAGGATGTCCCCAGAGCCCAGGTGTCCCCATGGCCGGGACGTCCCTCGTCCCCATGGCCAGGATGTCCCCAGAGCCCAGGTGTCCCCATGGCCGCGGTGTCCCTTGTCCCCATGGCCGGGGTGTCCCCTGTCCCCACAGCTGCGGTGTCCCCATGGCCGGGACCTCGGCGGGGTCCAGGCGGGGGCAGGGCAGGGCTCCCCGGGGGTAACGGCCCAGCGGGTGCTGTGGGTGCCCGGACGCCTGGGCCCCTCGGATGCCTGGGCCCCTCCCAGACACCTGGACCCCTCCCGGACGCCTGGGCCCCCTCCCGGACACCCGGATCCCACCCGGACACCTGGGCCCCTCCCGGACACCTGGGCCCCCTCCCGGACACCCAGATCCCACCCGGACGCCTGGGCCCCTGGGCAGCTGCAAGGGGGTGTTTGGAGGGCTCCCGGACGCCTGGGCCCACCCGGACTCCTGGGCCCCCCAGGGAGGCGGAATGGGGCGTTGGGGCAGCTCCCGGACGCCTGGGCCCCTCCCTGAGAGCCCCCCGATATCCCCGGACGCCTGGGCCCCTTCACGCGGGGCGGTGCCCGGACGCCTGGGCCCCTCCTTGGCATCACCCTGACACCCCCGGACGCCTGGGCCCCTTCGCGCCAGGGGCACCCGGACGCCCGGGCCCCTCCCTGAGAACCGCCCCCGCCAGGACGCCTGGGCCCCTTTAGTGGGCTGGACACCCGGACGCCTGGGCCCCTCGTGCACACGCGTGTGTGGGGGGGTCCATGACACCAGCACACGTGTGGGCCAGGCTCTATGTGAGCCGCACACGCGTGTTCTGGCCCCGTGTCGTGCGCACACGCGTGTTGGGGGGGTCCCGTGTCACACGCACACGCGTGTCGGGGGGTCCCGTGTCACACGCACACGCGTGTTGGGGGGGTCCTGTGTCATGCACACGCGTGTGTTGGGGGTCCCGCATCGTGCACACGCGTGTCGGGGGGGTGAACACGCAGCGGTCACGCGTGTGCTGGAGCAGCGGGAGGCGGCGGCCATTTGCTCCAGGCTCTGCCAGGACCCGGAGGTGGGCGGGCAGCGTCGACACGCGTCAACACGCCTCGACACGCGTGTGCGGGGTGGGGGGCAGGCGGCCACACGTCTCAACGTGTGTCAACACGTGTCAACATGCCTCAACACGCCTCCACACACTTCACAACATGAAGCCACACGCCTTCGCAGGCCCCCACATGCTCCAACACGCTCTCACACGCCTCAACACACGTGTGCGGGGCGGGGTGTGGGTGGCCACATGGCTCCGCATGCTCCCACATGCCTCCACACGCGTCTACACTTCCCTACACGCTCCAACACGGCTCTACACGCATGTGCGGGGGGTCTGCACACCTCCACAGGCCTCCACATGCTCTGACACGCTCCCACACGCCTCCGCGCGCCTCCATGTGACCCCACACACCTCCACATGCGTGGGCAGGGCAGGCCCACACGCCTCCGCACGCTCCCGCACGCCTCCACACCCCTCAGCACGCGTGTGCGGGGGAGGCCACACAGCTCCGCATGCTTCCACACGCCTCAACATGTGTGTGGGGGGTGGGCCACATGCATCCACATGCCTCAACATGGCTTCACACGCCTCCACACGCTTCCACACGCCTCCACATGCCTCAACATGGCTTCACACGCCTCGACACGCCTTCGCAGGCCTCCCCAGGCCTGCACACGCTCCAACACGCTCCCACACGCCTCCACACGCTCCAACACGCCTCCACACGCGCCCATGCCCTCGGCTCCCGGGGGGCGGGGCTCCGCCGAGGGGGCGTGGCCGGGGGGCGTGGCCCGGCCCGGGGGGCGGGGCCGAGGCTGGGTGAAGGGGCGGGGCCAGAGCAGTGGCAGCCGCGGGGGGCGTGGCCAGGGCAGCAGCAGCCACGGGGGGCGTGGCCAGGGCGGCAGCGGCGAGAGGGGGCGTGGCCAGGGCGGCGGGGCGTGGCCAGGGCGGCAGCGGCGAGAGGGGGCGTGGCCAGGGCGGTGCAGCCGAGCCGGGACAATCAGGGGCGTGGCCAGGGCGGCGGGGGGCGTGGCCAAGCCGCGGCTGCGGCAGGCCCCTGGGGGGCGTGGCTTCGGCGGCGGGTGGGGGCGTGGCCAGGGCGGCGCGGGAAGGCGCCGGGGGCGTGGCCAGGGCGACGGGGGGCGTGGCCAGGGCGGTGGCTGGGGGCGTGGCCAGGGCGGCTGCGCCGCGTTTAGGCGCGAAGCCGCGGCCGGTCCCGCGCGGGGGGGGGGGGGGTTGTCGGAGGAAGGCGTGACCGGAAGTGGGCGTGGCTGACGTCACCCGCGCGGCACCGCCCCGGAAGTGGAAGGCGAGGGCCGCGATGCGCCAGGGCGGCGCCGGGGCCGAAATCTCGGTAATTCACCCCAAAAATCAGCCCCCTGAGGGGTCCCTCCGCCCCCCCCCGGGCCGGGCTGCTGCAGGTTGGGACCGAAATCCCGGGAATTCACCCCAAAATCGCCTCCCGTCCCCCCCCCCGTGTTCCCGCAGCCTGTGACCAAAATCCCGGGAATTCACCCCAAAACCCAGCCCCCTACGGTGACCCCGGCTCCCAGGTCAGAGAAGGGGCCCAGGCGTCCGAGGGGCCCAGGCGTCCGGCCTCCATCCCCCCATGACACCCCAAAGGGGCCCAGGCGTCCTGGCCCCGCCCATGGCGCCCCAAAGGGGCCCAGGCATCCGGGCTCCACCCACGGCACCCCAAAGGGCCCAGGCGTCCTGGCCCCGCCCCCTATGACACCCCCAAGGGGCCCAGGCGTCCGGGGGAGGCTCCCTGCCCCCCTCCAAGGGGCCCAGGCGTCCTGGCATCCCCCAGCGGGGACCCCGGCGCCCGCCTGCTGTTGCCAGGGGGCGGGGCAAGACCGTTGCTAGGGGGCGGGACCGGGCCGTTGCCAGGAGGCGGGCCCAGGTGGTTGCTAGGGGGCGGGGCGAGCCGTTGCTAGGGGGCGGCCACAGCCAGGCAGCAGGGGGGGGCCCCCAGCCGTTGCCAGGGGGCGGGGCCGGGCCGTTGCTAGGGGCGGGGCCGGCGGTTGCCAGGGGGCGGGGCCGTTGGCAGGGGCGGGCGCGGGGGGGGGGCCGTTGCCAGGGCGCGGCGCTGGGGGCGGGCGGTTGCCACGGCCGCGGCCGAGCCAATGGGAGCCGGCGGCGGCCGACCTCGTTGTGACGTAGGCGTCGGGGGCGGCGCCAGGCGGCCCCATGGCAGCGCGCATGCGCGCGGCTCCGTTGCGGGAGGGGAGGGGAGGAGGGAGGAGCGGGGAGGGCGGGGTGTCAACGTGACGCCGCTTCCGCTTCCGGCAGGGGGCGGGGCGCGGGCGCTTCCGGGTGCGATGGAGTCGGAGCTGGACGACGTGGTGGCCGTGGAGGACCTGATGGTGAGGCCCCGCCCCCCCGGACGCCGGCCCCGCCCCCTAGGCGCGGCCCCGCCCCTCCTTCGGCCCCGCCCACCGAGGGGGGGTCTCGCTCCCCCTCCCCCCTTCCCGCCGTGGCGCAGCTGCCGCCGGCCACGCCCCCTCCTTGGCCACGCCCCCCCCTCGGGGCCCCAGGCGGCGGCGCAGCCCCTTGGCCACGCCCCCCGCGCGGCGCTGCGTCACGCCGCCTTGGCCACGCCCCCCTCGGCACCCGGCCACGCCCCCTCGGCCAACACCCCCCTTCCCGGTCCCAAGCGGCGGCGCAGCCCCTTGGCCCCGCCCCCCGCGCGGCGCCTGGCCCCGCCCCCTCCTTGGCCACGCCCCCTCGGACCCCAAGCGGCGGCGCTGCCCCTTGGCCACGCCCCTGATTTGGCCACGCCCCCGCGCAGCCTCCATCCAGGCCCCGCCCCCTCCTCAGCGGCCACGCCCCTTCCTTGGCCACGCCCTTCGGAGCCCCCTGCCCGGCCACGCCCCCTCCCTTTTGCCACGCCCCCGCCACGCTGGCCCCGCCCCCCGGGGGCCATCCCACCCCCCCCCCGTGTCCTCGTCCCCATGTCCGTGTCCCCATGGCCACCTCCCCGTGTCCCTGTGCCCTTGACCCCATGTTTGTGTCCCCGTCCGTGTGCCGGTGGCCCTGTCCCTGCGTCCCCATGTCCCCGTGTCCCCCTGCCCCCGTGTCCCCATGTCCCCGTGTCCCCATGTCCCCATGTCCCTCGTCCCTGTGTCCCCATGTCCCCCATGTCCCCCCGTGGCCCCATGTCCCCCATGTCCCTTGTCCCTGTGTCCCCATGTCCCCCGTGCCCACGTGTCCCCATGTCCCTCGCCCCTGTGTCCCCATATCCCCATGTCCCTCGTCCCTGTGTCCCCATGTCCCCCATGTCCCCCCATGTCCCCATGTCCCCATGTCCCCATGTCCCTTGTCCCTCTGTCCCCATGTCCCCCCGTGACCCTGTGACCCCATGTCCCCATCTCCCTCATCCCTGTGTCCCCGTGTCCCCCGTGTCCCCATGTCCCTCGTCCCCGTGTCCCCATGTCCCCCATGTCCCCCCGCGTCCCCGTGTCCCCACGTCCCTCGTCCCTGTGTCCCCATGTCCCCCCATGTCCCCAAGTCGCCATGTCCCTCGTCCCTGTGTCCCCATGTCCCCCTGTGTCCCCATGTGCCTCGTCCCTGTGTACCCGTGTCCCCCCATGTCCCCCATGTTCCCCATTTCCCCCATGTCCCCAAGTCCCCATGTCCCTCATCCCCATGTCCCCATGTCCCCCGCGTCCCCGTGTCCCCATGTCCCTCGTCCCTATATCCCCACGTCCCCCCGCGTCCCCATGTCCCCCCGCATCCCCCGCCTCCCCGGCGCGCGGTGACGCGGTGACGCGGTGACGCGGTGACACGGTGACGCGGTGCCAGGCGCTGGAGCGGCGGTACGCGGCGGCGCGCCGGGGGGGGGGGCCGGTGCCCCCCCAGGTGCAGTTCGAGTACGCCTGGGCCCTGGTGCGGAGCCGCTACGGGGGGGACGTGGCCCGGGGGGCCGCCCTGCTCGAAGGTGACGCGCGGGGACACTGGGGACACGGGGACATGGGGGACACGGGGGAGATGGAGCACATGGGGGACATGGGGGGACATGGGGAGACATGGGGGGACATGGGGGACATTGGGGACATGAGGGGACACGGAGGGACATGGAGGGACACGGAGGGACATGAGGGGACACGGAGGGAGATGGGGGACATGGAGGGACATGGGGGGACATGGGGGACATTGGGGACATGGGGGGACATGGAGGGACATGGAGGGACATGGGGGACATGGGGGGACATGGAAGGACATGGAGGGACATGGGGGGACATTGGGGACATGGGGGGACATGGAGGGACATGGAGGACACGGAGGGACATGGAGGGACATGGGGGGACATGGGGGGACATGGAGGGACATGGGGGACATGGAGGGACATGGGGGACATGGGGGGACATGGGGGACATGAGGGGACATGAGGGACACAGGGGGACATTGGGGACATGGGGGGACATGGAGGGACATGGGGGGAGACACAGGGGGACATGGAGGGACATGGGGGGACACGGAGGGACACGGGGGGACACGGGGGGACATGGGGACATGGAGGGACCATGTGGCCTTGGAACAACCATGACTAATCTGTATTTTTTTTTGTCCCTTGTTCGTGTCATTTTTGTCGCATTCGTGCCTTCTCCATGTTACGTGTCCCCCGATGTCCCCCGATGTCCCCTGTGTCCCCTGCGTGTCCCCGTGTCCCCGCAGAGCTCATGCCCACGGGCACCAAGGAGGAGCAGCGTGACTACGTCTACTACCTGGCCGTGGCCAACTACCGCCTCAAGGTGGGGACAGGGGACACGGGGGGACACGGGGGGACACGGGGGGCACGTGGGGACACGAGGGACACGGGGGGACACGGAGCGGACGCCTCTGGGGGAATCACAGGCCTGGTGACAAGGCCGCGTCCCCGCGGGAGCGGTGGCGGCAGGGCCGTGTCCTCGGGGGACTTGGGGACGGGGACGTGTCCCTGGGGGACATGGGGACAAGGACGTGTCCATGGGGGACACAGGATGATGGGGACAGTGACATGTTGTTGGGGGACCAGGGGACAGTGACATCTCAGGGACACGGGGACGAGGACGTGTCCATGGGTGACACAGGGTGACGAGGACATGTCCATGGGGGGCTTGGGGACAGTGGCATGTCGGTGGGGGACATGGGGACAGGGACGTGTCCCTGGGGGACACGGGGTGATGAGGACATGTCCATGGGGGGCTTGGGGACAGTGGCATGTCGGTGGGGGACATTGGGGACACGGGGGAGGTTAGTGGCACCAGGGTGACTTGGAGAGGGTTGGTGGCACCAGGGGGGACATTGGGGACCTGGAGAGGGTTGGTGGCACCAGGGGGACATTGGGGACATGGAGGAGGTTGGTGGCACCAGTTGGACCTGGAGAGGGTTGGTGACACCAGAGGGGACATTGGGGACACAGGGGAGGTTGGTGGCACCAGGGGGACCTGGAGGGGGTTGGTGGCACCAGGGGGGACATTGGGGACACGGGGGAGGTTGGTGGCACCAGGGGGACCTGGAGGGGGTTGGTGGCACCAGGGGGGACATTGGGGACACGGGGGAGGTTGGTGGCACCAGGGGGACCTGGAGAGGGTTGGTGGCACCAGAGGGGACATTGGGGACACGGGGGAGGTTGGTGGCACCAGGGGACAAAGTGGCGCCTGCCCTGACAGTGTCGTCCCTCTGCCCCGTCCCGTGTCCCCGCCATGTTCCTGTCCCCGTGTCCCCATGTCCATGTGTCCCCGTGTGTCTGTGTCCCCATGTCCCTGTGTCCCAATGTCCCCTGTGTCCCCATGTCTACGTGTCCCTATGTTCCCTTTGTTTTGTGTCCCCATGTCCACGTGTCCCCATGTGTCTGTGTCTTCTGTGTCCCCCCATGTCCTGTGTCACCACGTCTCCTGTGTCCCCATGTCCCTGTGTCCTCCGTGTCTTGTGTCCCCACGTCCCCACGTTTCTTGCTTTTCTGTGTCCCATGTCACGGCGTGTCCCGTGTCACTGCGTGTCCCATGTCATGTCATGACATGTCTCACGTCCTGCTGCGTCCCCTGTCCTGGCGTGTCCCACGTGTCCCGGTGTGTCCTGCCGTGTCTCAACGTGTCCCAATGTGTCCCGGCGTGTCCCAACGTGTCCTGGCATGTCCTGATGTGTCCTGGCGTGTCCTGGCATGTCCTGGCGTGTCCCGGCGTGTCCCGACGTGTCCTGGCGTGTCCCAATGTGTCCTGACGTGTCCCGGCGTGTCCCGGCGTGTCCCGACGTTTCCTGGCATGTCCCATGTGTCCTGGTGTGTCCTGCGTGTCCCGGTGTGTCCTGGCATGTCCCGACGTGTCCCACGTGTCCCGGTTTGTCCCAACGTGTCCTGGCGTGTCCTGACGTGTCCTGGCGTGTCCCATGTGTCCTGGCGTGTCCCGACGTGTCCCACGTGTCCCGGTTTGTCCCAACGTGTCCCGGTGTGTCCCGGCGTGTCCTGGCGTGTCCTGACGTGTCCTGGCGTGTCCCACGTGTCCCGGTGCGTCCTGACGTGTCCCAACGTGTCCCAATGTGTCCCGGCATGTCCCAACGTGTCCTGCCGTGTCCCAATGTGTCCTGGCGTGTCCTGGCGTGTCCCGGCGTGTCCCAACGTGTCCTGGCATGTCCCGATGTGTCCTGGCGTGTCCTGGCGTGTCCCGGCGTGTCCCGGCGTGTCCCGACGTTTCCTGGCATGTCCCATGTGTCCTGGTGTGTCCTGCGTGTCCCGGTGTGTCCTGGCATGTCCCGACGTGTCCCACGTGTCCTGGTGTGTCCCGACGTGTCCCACGTGTCCCGGTTTGTCCCAACGTGTCCCGGTGTGTCCCGGCGTGTCCTGGCGTGTCCTTGGCGTGTCCTTGGCGTGTCGCAGGAGTACGAGCGGGCGCTGCAGTACGTGGAGGGGCTGCTGCGGGCCGAACCCCACAACGCCCAGGGGCTGCGGCTGCGGCGCCGCATCCGCGACAGCATGCGCAAAGGTGGGTCCCACACGCTTGAACACGCTTAGACACGCTTAAAACACGCTAACACATGCTTAGACACGCTTAGACATGCCTACGGGCGGCTACGGGCAGCGGGTGTCCCTGCGTGTCCCCTGGGAGCTGTGGTGGCAGCGTGTCTGCGATGGCGTGTGCAAAGGTGGGTCCCACACGCTTAAACACGCTTAGACACGATTAAAACACGCTTAGAACACGCTTACACACGCTTAGACACGCCTACGGGCGGCTATGGGCGGCTACGGGCAGCGGGTGTCCCCGCGTGTCCCCCCCGGGGGCTGTGGTGGCAGCGTGTCTGCGATGGCGTGTGCAAAGGTGGGTCCCACACGCTTAAACACGCTTAGACACACTTAAAACACGCTTAGAACACGCTTAGACACGCTTAGACACGGCTACGGGCGGCTACGGGCAGCGGGTGCCCCCGCGTGTCCCCCCCGGTGGCTGTGGTGGCAGCGTGTCCGCGATGGCGTGTGCAAAGGTGGGTCCCACACGCTTGAACACGCTTAGACACGCTTAAAACATGCTTAGAACACGCTTAGACACGTTTAGACACGCCTACGGGCGGCTACGGGCAGCGGGTGCCCCCGCGTGTCCCCCCCGGGGGCTGTGGCGGCAGCGTGTCCGCGATGGCGTGTGCAAAGGTGGGTCCCACACGCTTAAACAGGCTTAGACACGCTTAAAACATGCTTACACACGCTTAGACATGCTTAGACGTGCTTAAACATGCTTACACGCATCTAAACATGCCTCAACACACCTAAAGACGCCTCAACACACCTAAACATGCCTCGACACGGCTCAGCACACCTCAACACGCCTCAACACGCCTCGATAAGCCTCAGCCTGCCTCAACACGCCTAAACACACTTCAACATGCCTTAACACACTTCAGCAGGTCTCAACATGCCTCAACATGCTTTCAACACATGTCAACATGGCTCAGGACACCCAAACACGGCTCAACAGGCTTCAACATGCTTTCAACACGCCTCCACATGCCTAAACACACCTCAACATGCTTCAACACGCCTCAACATGGCTCAGTGCATCTCAGCATGCCTCAACACGCCTAAACACGCCTCAACACGCCTCAACATGATTTAGCACCCTTTCAACACGCCTCAACACCCTTTCAACATGTCTCAACGCACCTCAACACGCCTCAACACGCTTCAGCATGCCTCGATAAGCCTCAGCGTACCTTAGCACACGTCAACACGCCTCAACATGCCTCGACACGCCTTAACATGCCTCAACACGGCTTAACATACCTCGACACACCTCAACATGCCTTGACGCACCTCAACATGCTTCAACACGCCCCAACATCCTTGCAACACGCCTCAACACACCCAAACACACCTCAACACGCCTCAACACACCCAAACACGCCCCAACACCCTTTCAACATGCCTCAACACACCCAAACACGCCTCAACATGCCTCAACACCCTTTCAACACGCCTCAACACACCCAAACACGCCTCAACACCCTTTCAACACGCCTCAACACGCCTAAAGACGCCTCAGCACACCTCAACACCCTTTCAACACGCCTCAACACACCCAAACACGCCTCAACACCCTTTCAACACGCCTCAACACGCCTAAAGACGCCTCAACACGCCTCAACACCCTTTCAACACGCCTCAACACACCCAAACATGCCTCAACACGCCTCAACACCCTTTCAACACGCCTCAACACGCCTCAACACCCTTTCAACACGCCTCAACACGCCTAAAGACGCCTCAACACGCCCCAACACCCTTTCAACACGCCTCAACACGCCTAAAGACGCCTCAGCACACCTCAACACGCCTCTACCCACCTCAACATGGGGCAACAGGTCTTAACATACGTCAACACGCCTCAGCACGGCTCGATATGTGTCGACACCCTTTCGACACGGTTCAACATGCCTCAACACGCCAAAACTCAGCTCCGCACGCTTTGACATGCCTGAGTATGTCTTAATGTGGCTCGACATGGCTTAACACGCCTCCACATGCCTCAACACGCTTGCATACGCTTGAACACGCCTCGACATGGCTCCACGTGCCTGAACACGCTTCACCATGGCTCCACGCGCTGGCACGTGTCCCCCGTGTCCCCTCGCGTGTCCTGGCGTGTGGGTGGTAGCACTGACCTGTGTCTCCATGTCCTTCCTGTGCTCCTGTGTCCCCCCGTGTCCCCCCATGTCCCCCCATGTCCCCCCATGTCCCTCCCTTTCCCCCCATGTCCCTCCCTTTCCCCCCATGTCCCCCATGTCCCCCATGTCCCCCCATGTCCCCCGTGTCCCCCCATGTCCCCCATGTCCCTCCATGTCCCTTCATGTCCCCCCATGTCCCCCCATGTCCCCCCATCCCTCCATGTCCCCCCCATGTCCCTCCATGTCCCCCCATCCCTCCATGTCCCCCCATGTCCCCCATGTCCCCCCATGTCCCTCCATGTCCCCCCATGTCCCCCCATGTCCCCCCATGTCCCCATGTCCCCCCATGTCCCCCCATGTCCCCCCATCCCCCCATGTCCCCCCATGTCCCCATGTCCCCCCATGTCCCTCCATGTCCCCCCATCCCTCCATGTCCCCCCATGTCCCCCATGTCCCCCATGTCCCCCCATGTCCCCCATGTCTCCCATGTCCCCCCATGTCCCCCATGTCCCCCATGTCCCTCCGTGTCCCTCCGTGTCCCCCCATGTCCCCCCGTGTCCCTCCATGTCCCCCCATGTCCCCCCATGTCCCCCATGTCCCTCCATGTCCCCCATGTCCCTCCATGTCCCTCCGTGTCCCCCCATGTCCCCCCGTGTCCCTCCATGTCCCCCCATGTCCCCCCATGTCCCCCATGTCCCCCATGTCCCCCATGTCCCTCCATGTCCCTCCGTGTCCCCCCATGTCCCCCCGTGTCCCTCCATGTCCCCCCATGTCCCCCCATGTCCCCCATGTCCCCCCATGTCCCCCATGTCCCTCCATGTCCCCCCATGTCCCCCATGTCCCCCGTGTCCCTCCATGTCCCCCCATGTCCCCCCATGTCCCCCATGTCCCTCCATGTCCCCCATGTCCCTCCATGTCCCTCCATGTCCCCCCATGTCTCTCATGTCCCTCCATGTCCCCCCATGTCCCTCCATGTCCCCCATGTCCCTCATGTCCCCCCATGTCCCCCCATGTCCCCCATGTCCCCCATGTCCCCCATGTCCCTCCATGTCCCCCATGTCCCCCATGTCCCCCATGTCCCTCCATGTCCCCCATGTCCCCCCATGTCCCCCGTGTCCCCCCATGTCCCCCATGTCCCTCCATGTCCCCAATGTCCCCCATGTCCCTCCATGTCCCCCCATGTCCCCCCATGTCCCCCATGTCCCTCCATGTCCCCCCATGTCCCCCCATGTCCCTCATGTCCCCTATGTCCCCCCATGTCCCCCCATGTCCCTCCATGTCCCTCCATGTCCCCCCATGTCCCCCATGTCCCCTATGTCCCCCCATGTCCCCCATGTCCCCAATGTCCCCCCATGTCCCTCCATGTCCCTCATGTCCCCTATGTCCCCCCATGTCCCCCATGTCCCCCATGTCCCTCCATGTCCCCCCATGTCCCCCCATGTCCCCCATGTCCCCCATGTCCCTCCATGTCCCCCATGTCCCTCCATGTCCCTCCATGTCCCCCCGTGTCCCTCATGTCCCCCCATGTCCCTCCATGTCCCCCATGTCCCCCCATGTCCCTCCATGTCCCCCCATGTCCCCCATGTCCCTCCATGTCCCTCCATGTCCCCCATGTCCCCCCATGTCCCTCCATGTCCCTCCATGTCCCCCATGTCCCCCCATGTCCCTCCATGTCCCCCATGTCCCCCATGTCCCTCCATGTCCCTCCATGTCCCCCATGTCCCCCCATGTCCCTCCATGTCCCCCCATGTCCCCCCATGTCCCCCATGTCCCCCATGTCCCTCCATGTCCCCCCATGTCCCTCCATGTCCCTCCATGTCCCCCCATGTCCTCCATGTCCCTCCATGTCCCCCATGTCCCCCATGTCCCCCGTGTCCCCGATGTCCCCCCATGTCCCCCCCATGTCCCCCGTGTCCCCGATGTCCCCTGTCCCCCAGACGGGCTCCTGGGCATGGCCCTGGTTGGTGGCCTGGCCCTCGGTGTCGCCGGCCTCCTCGGCCTCGCCATCGCCAAGGCCAAGTCCTGACCCCCCCCGGCGTGTCACCTCCCGGTGTCACCCCCGTGTCACCCCCCCGTGTCACCCCGTGTCGCTCCATTGCCCTGTGTCACCTCTGTGTCACCCCCTACGTCACCTCCCCCCATGTCACCCCATGTCGTCCCCGTGTGTCACCTCCCCCCTGTGTCACCTCCCTGTGTGTCACCTCCCCCGTGTGTCACCCCCCGTGTCACCCCGTCACCCCCCCGGTGTCACTCTGACGCCCTGTGACACTCCATGTCACCCTGTGTCCCCTCACCCCCGTGTCACCCCTCTGTGTCACCGTCCCGGTGTCACCCCGTGTGTCACCCCTCTGTGTCAGCCCATGTCACCTTGTGACACTGTGTCACCTCATCACTCCGTGACGCCCTGTGTCCCCTGACCGCTGTGTCCCCCCATGTCACCCCCCCTTGTCACCCTGTGACGCTCTGTGTCACCCCATCACTCCGTGTCACCCCGTGTCCCCTCATCTCGCCCATGTGTCACCCCTGTGTGTCCCCCCCGTGTCACCATGTCCCTGAGGTGCCACCGCCCATGACCGGCACGGCCCACCATGTCCCCCCGTGTCCCCTCCGCCCCGTGTCACCTCCATGTCCCCCATGTCCCCTCCGTCCCGTGTCCCCCCATGTCACCTCCGCATCCCCCCATGTCCCCGTGTCCCCACGTCCTTCCCCGTCCCCATGTCCCCTCCATGTCCCCTTACGGCGATGACCCGGTGACACGACGGCGACGCCACGGTGACGCCACGATGACACGGCGGCGATGCCACGGTGACACGGCGGTGACGTGATGGTGACGCCACGGTGACATGACGGCGACATGATGGTGACGCCACGATGACACAACAGTGACGCCGTGATGACATGATGGTGACGCCACAGTGACATCATGGTGACATGATGGTGACACCACGGTGACGCCACGGTGACATGATGGTGACACCGGGGCCGAGAGGGCGACACCAAAGCAGGACGCGGCGGCGCCTCGGTGGTGACGTCGCGGTGACACCGGTGACATCACGGCGACGCCACGGTGACGTCACAGCCACAGCCGGGGACGCCGGGGGGGTGACGCCCCCGTGTCCCCCCCCCCCCCCCGTGTGCCTTGGGGACACGCGTGTCCCCCCCCCCCGCGTCCCCCCCCCTCCGGCGTGTAAATAAAACCGGTTGCGTTCGCTGCCGCCTCCGAGTGCTGGGGGCGCCCGGACGCCTGGGCCCCTCCGGACGCCTGGGCCCTCCCGGACGCCTGGGTCCCTCCCGGACGCCTGGGCCCCCCCGGACACCTGGGCCCCCCGGACGCCTGGGCCCTCCTGGACGCCTGGGCCCCCCCGGATGCCGGGGCCCCTCCCGGACGCCTGGGCCCCTCCTGGACGCCTGGGTCCTCTCGGACACCTGGGCCCTCCCAGATGCCTGGGCCCCTCCTGGACGCCTGGGCCCTTCCCAGATGCCTGGGCCCTCCCGGACGCCTGGGCCCTTCCCAGATGCCTGGGCCCTCCCGGACGCCTGGGCCCCCCCCCGGACGCCTGGGCCCCTCCCGGACGCCTGGGCCCCTCCCGGACACCTGGGCCCCCCAGACACCTGGGCCCCATGGAGCGGGGGGGGGGGGGGGGGGGGCGTTCTCCAGTGTCTTGTATTGGGGTTGAGCTCGGGGGGCCCAGGCATCCGGGGGCCCCCAAATCGCCCTCCCTGAAGGGGCCCAGGCATCCTGGCCCCCCCCCAAGGGGCCCAGGCGTCCTGGTGTCCCCCCCCATTCAACCCCCCCATTGCCCCAAGGGGCCCAGGTGTCCGGGCCCCCCCCTTCACCCCCCCCCAAGGGGCCCAGGCGTCCGGGCATGCCCCCATCCCCCCAATTCCCCCTCCCTGAAGGGGCCCAGGCGTCCTGGCCCCCCCCTCCGTTCACACCCCCCCCCCCAAGGGGCCCAGGCGTCCGGGCGCGTGCCGGGCAGGAGCCGCCCTTTCCTGCCCCGGTGGGGAGGGACGGGCAGGGGGGGCCCAGGCGTCCGGGCGTTGGGGGTGGGGCCGGGGGGGGGAAGAACAGAGGCTCCCGGACGCCTGGGCCCCTCTCGGGGGGGGGGGAGGGGAAGGAGCGGTGCCGGGAAGGGGGGGGAGGGGCCCCGTTACGGCTCCCCCGAGCCCCGTTAGCCGCCGGCCTTGGGCCGGGCCCGGACGCCTGGGCCCCCCTGGGCGGGGGAGGGGAGGCGGCCCGGACGCCTGGGCTCCTTTGGCCGTGGGGGGGGGGCAGTTGGGGGAGGGGGTGTTGTGGGGGGCCCAGGGGTCCGGGTGGAGTCGGGGGGGGCCCAGGCGTCCGAGTGGGTTTGGGGGGCCCAGGCGTCCGGGTGGGTTTGAGGGGGCCCAGGTGTCCCGGTCAGGTTAGGAGGGCCCAGGCGTCTGGGTGAGGTTCAGGGGGGCCCAGGCGTCCGGGTCAGGTTAGGAGGGCCCAGGCATCCGGGTCATGTTGGGGGGGCCCCAGGCGTCCAGGTGGGTTTGGGGGGGCCCAGGTGTCCGTGTCATGTTGGGGGGCCCAGGTGTCCGGTAAGTTCAGGGGGGGCCCAGGTGTCCGGGTGGGTTCAGGAAGGGGCCCAGGCATCCAGGCCATGTGGGGCCCAGGCGTCCGGGTGAGTTCGGGTGGGGGTGGGGGGCCCAGGCGTCCGGGCGCGGCCCCCGCTGGCCCCGGCCCAGCCCGGGTTGGCGTCAACAGGAAAGTGGGAGCCAGTGCCAGCCGGGGGGGTGGGGGGAAGAAGCCCGGACGCCTGGGCCCCCGCCCGGACGCCTGGGCCCCCCCCCCCCCGCTGCCCCCGGACCGGGATGGGGGGGGCGGGGAGGCTACGGAAGAGACGGGGGTGGGCCCGGACACCTGGGCCCCTTCTGGGTGGGGGAGGGGCCGGGACGCCTGGGTTCGCCGCGTGCAATCGCGCCCCCCCCCAGCAGCACCCCCCCCCGGCCCATTCACACCCCACTGGACCCTCATTGCACCCCCCCATTCACCCCCCCAACACCCCATTCACACCCCGGAGTGACCCATCACACCCCAGTGACCCCTCCATTCACCCCCCCCATCGCCCCCCAGAGTGACCCATCGCTCCCCATTTTGCCCCCCCCACTCGCTGTGTTCACCCCCCCCGCTCCATTTCACACCCCCCCTCAGGCCCCCCCCCCATAGTGCCCCATCACATCCGAGGCTCACCCCCATTCACCCCCCCGTCACCCCATTCACACCCCCCCTTGTCACCCTGTCAGACTGTCGTGAACCATCGCACCCCCCCCATTCACCCCCCCCCCCCGGTGACCCATCACGCCCTGTTTCACCCCCCCCGGCCCCCATTCACACCCCCTCTTTACCCCCTATAGTGCCTCATTGCACTGCAGGCCCCCCCACACATTCACCCCCCCCATCGCCCCCATTCACACCCCCCCAATCACCCCCATTCACCTCCCATTAACCCCCATCACCCCCCCATTCACCCCCTGCTGCCCCCATTTACCCCCATTCACCCCCCCCGACATCCCCATTCACAGCCCCATTTACCCCCATTCACCACCGTCACCCCCCCATTCACCCCCCCATTCCCCCTCATTCACCCCCCCATTCACACCCTGCTGCCCCCGCACCATTCCCCCCCATAACCCTCCTTTCACCCCCCATTCACCCCCATCACCCCCCATTCACATCCTGCTGCCGCCGTTCACCCCCCCATTCACTGCCCATTCACCCCCCTGTAACCTCCCACTCCCACACCCCATCCACCCCCATTCACATCCTGCTGCCCCCCTTCAGCCCCCCGTCACCCCCCCATTCACCCCGTTGCCCCCATTCCCTCCTCATTCACCCCCAATTCACCCCCCCATTCCCACTGCTGCCCCCATTCACCTCCTGTCACCCCCCTTTCATCCCCCATTTACCCCCATTCACCCCCCGTCACCCCCATCACCACCCCATTCACACACTGTTGCCCCCATTCACCCTCCCATTCACCCCCGTACCCCCCGTCACCCCCATTCCCCCTCATTCACCCCCAATTCACCCCCGTCACACCCTGCTGCCCCCATTCAACCCCCCGTCACTTCACTCACCCCCCATTCACCCCTCTGTCACCTCCCATTCACCCCCCATTCACCCCCCCATTTACCCCCATTGACACACTGCTGCCCCCATTCACCTCCCCATTCACCCCCCCATTCACCCCTGTAACCCCCCATTCACCCCATTCACCCCCCCATTCACATCGTGCCACCCCCATTCACACCCCCCATTCACCCTCCGTCACCCCCCCATTATCCCCATTCACCCCCCTCACCCCCATTCACATCCTGCCGCTCCCATTCACCCCCCATTCACCCCCGTAACCCCCCCATTTACCCCCATTCACCCCCCGTCACCCCCCATCACCACCCCTTTCACATCCTGCCGCCCCCATTCACCCCCCACTCACCCCCATTCACACACTGCTGCCCCTATTCACCCCCATAACCCCCCCCGTCACCCCATTCACACCTTGCTGCCCCCGTTCACGCCCCACTCACCCCCCTGTAACCCCCCCGTTCACCCCCCCTCGCCCCCATTCAGCCCATTTACCCCCATTCACCCCCCATCACCCCCATTCACCCCCTGCCACCCCATTCACCCCCCCGTCACCCCCCATTCACCCCCCCTCACACCCATTCACACCCTGCCGCCCCCACTCACCCCCCCCATTCACCCCCCCGGCCCCGCCCCCCCGCCCCCCCCCGGCCCCTCCCGCCCCTTAAGGCCACACCGGGGCCACCGCTGCCACCGCTGCCGCCACCGAGCGACCGTGAGTCCGGCCACGGCCCCCGCGTGTCCCCCCGCGTGTCCCCCCCCCCCCGCCGGTCCCGGGTCCCCACGGCCACCGCCGGGTCCCCATAACCATCCCCGTGTCCCTGCCACCCCCCCCGTGTCCCCCGTCCCCCATCCCATGTCCTGTGTCCCCTGTCCTGTGTCCTGTGTTGCCGTCTCCTATGTCCCGTGTCCCACGTCCCACATAGCATCTCCCGTGTCCCCTGCGTGTCCCGTGTCCCGGTGTCCCCCCAGGTCCTGTATCCCGTGTCCTGTGTCCCCCCCCATGTCCCGTGTCCCCATCCCATATAGCATGTCCCCACATGTCCCTTGTCCCATATAGCATCTCCCCGTGTCCCCTCTGTCCCCTGTGTCCCTTGTCCCTGTGTCCCCATCTCTCGTGTCCCCCCATGTCCCTCCATGTCCCTTGTCCCCCATCCCGTGTCCCCCATCCCATATAGCATCTCCCTTGTCCCCCCTGTGTCCCATGTCCTGTGTCCCCATGCCATATAGCATGTCCCCACGTGTCCCACGGCCCATATAGCATCTCCCCCGTGTCCCGTGTCCCTGTGTCCCCCATCTCCTGTGTCCCGGTGTCCTCCTGGGTCCCAGCTCCCCCCCGTGTCCCTAGTCCCCTGTCCCCATCCCACATAGCATCTCCCGTGTCCCCTGTCCCTGTGTCCCCCACCTCCCGTGTCCCCTGTGTCCCCTCGTGTCCCCCTGTGTCCCCATCCTATATAGCATCTCCTGTGTCCCCCATCTCCTCCGTGTCCCCCGTGTCCCCTCGTGTCCCCCTGTGTCCCCCCGTGTCCCCTGTCTCCATCCCACGCGTGTCCCCACGTGTCCCACGGCCCATATAGCATCTCCCATCTCCTCCGTGTCCCCTCGTGTCCCCCGGTGTCCCCCGGTGTCCCCCGTCGCGGGCGGTGGCCATGGGGCGCGGGGGGGCGGCGCTGGGGGGCTGGGGCTGGCGCTGGGGGCGCTGGGCTGGGGGCTGCTGGCGGCGGCGCTGCCCCACGACGCCTGGGGGGTGGCGGGGGGCCAGGCCAGCGCCGTGGCCACCGTCACCGTCACCCGCGGGCTGTGGCGCGACTGCGCCGCCGACGCCACCGGCGTCACCTCCTGCCTGGAGCTGAGCTCCCTGCTCAGCCTGCCCGGTACGGGG
>NW_026991306.1:0-15883 GCF_036370855.1 Dromaius novaehollandiae
CTCGGGAAAAGCGCTCCCGGTCCGTGAGCACCGGGCAGGGGGCACGAGCGCGGCCCCTGCGCTTACCCGTCCCCGAGAGAGCGCAGAATAGCGGCCAGCGCGGCGACCGGCAGCGCGCACGTGTGCGCCGGCTGCCCGCAACGGTCTTCGTACGCAGCGGTGGCCGCCGGCGGCTGCAGTGCTGCCTTGTCGACACGCGAGGGCAGCCGTGAGCGCGCCCCCCCTCCCGCGTGCAGTGCCGCCTTTCAGACACGCGAGGGCAGCAAGGAGCAGGGCGCAGCGCTTTCCTGCCCCCCTTGCAAAATACTCGCTAGACAAAAGTGGCTTGGGCTCCTCCCGAACGCTTACCTGGCTTCATTACTACAGCTATTAGGAACCGAAGTGCATAGCCTTCTAGAAAAGGGAACGACCGTCTTTTCAAAACTTCCCGCGACTCCCCAGAATTGTCACTGCCTTGCATCAGCAGCCAGCTTCTTCCAACCCAGCCGCAAGAAACATTTTGCCTTCCCGGCAGAACTTTCTGCTCCCCGGGGGTTCCAAAGGAAACCCGTCACTCACTACTGTCTGTCAAAACGTACCGGAAGCCCTCAAATACAGGACAAGACGCCTTCTCTAAGGAAGCTGACTACTAGGTCTGCTTCACGGCAGCTTCTCCCCAGTATCAGGGCCCACTCAATAAACAAAATAGGACGAGAAATGTCTTAATCTGCTCCAAGTGCTTTCGTATAAGAGAACAACATCAAAACGAGGTATTACTGCATTTAGCCTCCACTACACGTGCTACCCCAGCGCCACGGACTTGCTTTAAAGCATCAGTGACGTACGCGGTCTGGCAGTAATTAATATTCACAGAATGAATACGCACTCGATCGAGTACAGGTGTTCATAAAAAGCTTTGCCAGTGCGTCGCTAGGTAACAAACCTAGACAAGCAGCTATTTGCCCTGATCCTTCGGCTTACATTTCTTCTGCCGGATGTAGTCAAACGTACCTGCATGCAGTGGCCTTGCGAGGCAGTGACACGGTGTCCGTGGGGTGGCTGTTCCAGGGTCTCTCGGGCTGTTCCAGGGTCCTCGGACAGCAACGGTGCTGGTCGACTTTCCCTTGCGCTGCACAGCAGGACAGCTCCGCACCGTGCCCTCCCAGCACCGCCACTCCTCCCAGCAGCTGCCTAACCGGCCCCAATCCTGAGCAAAGCTACGACCCCCAGGAGCCCGCAGCACCCCTCCTACTCTTCCCGCCCTCCCCATTTCCAAGAGGGACAGCCCCAGCCCCCGGGGACAACCCTGCCTGGTCACGCTGCTGTCCGAAAAGCGGATTCGTTGCCCGCTGTGCACTAAGCCAATAATGACACGCTCAGGAGAGACATTTGCTTATTTATTTCAGAGTTGTGCAAGCCTGGCTGCTCGGTGTTTTCCCCACAAATCAAGCGCAACTTCCCCCCCCCCCCCGCCCCGGCTTTCCAAGTAGCATTTATACAAGTTGCAAGGTTTGCAACTTTCCCTCTTACACCGGTTGGTTAGTGATTTACATACAATTCTAATATTGCTTACACACCATTTTAAAACTACGCATGCTCAGGGGAGGGGTCTTCACCCGGGCACAGGTCTTTCTGACCTATGGGCGTGATTTTCTTGTATTATAATGAGGACAGTTCAGTTCGGGGATACCTCGAATTCCTTTGCTAAATCGGCAACGTCTACATAGAAAACAAAACATTTTGATTTACTATTTCTTTAAGGCTTTAGCACTTCTAGCATGGCCTTGATTAAAGAATTATTTCCTCCCAGGAAATGGGGGGGGGGGGGGGGGGGGTTCCTCCTCATCTGCCTAGTTTAAACAGCAGGAACACTCTTTCTGAGCTTCCAAGGTTGTCTTGCAACACCATCGGAGATGGAAAACACTTCCTGCCCTGTACCGGGGAAAAACAGGGGCATTCCACTGTCCCCCGTGACCTGTGGGGACTCAGGCGTGAGTGACACACGTCCAGTAAGGAACAGACCCAGCGGGCACTACAGCTCCTGGCCTGCCACGCGGCCACCCGCTGGGAACCCCGCTGGCAGGGACCTGCCGCCGCCGCCCCCCCCGCGGGGCCACCTCGAGAGGCGCAGCATGGTCACCCAGTAGCCCCGCCTGAGAAGACTACACCTCCCAGCATACCGTGCACGCGAAAAGGGCGGCCCGGAAGCCCAGTGCCGGAAGACTACTGCTCCCGGCATGCCATGCCAAGCAACATGGCCGCCCGGAAGCCCAGTGCCGGAAGACTACCGCTCCCAGCATGCCGCGCTCAGAACAAACATGCCCCACCGGAAGCCCAGTGCCGGAAGACTACTGCTCCCGGCATGCCGCGCCGAAAGCTACGGCTCCCCGCAGTCCCGCACCCCAACTCCCGCCCCCCACCCGCAGCGCTGGGGCACCTTTGACCCTCGGCACATTCCGTTCCTTTCCGTCCCGCCCCCCTTCCCCTTCCCCCCTGTCCCCCCGGAAACGGCCGCAGAGCCCCGAGCGCGGCCCCGCCGGCCCCACCACCGGCCCGGGGCTCCCCCGACACCCCCGCGACCGGCCCCGCCTCAGCTCCGACACTGCCCCCGCCCCTCCACGACCCTCCTCCCCCCGCTCCCCGACACGCTCCCGAGCTGACACAGGAGACACCACCCCCCCCCCCCCCCCGCGCTCCTCCGACCGCGCAGTAAACCGCACCACAGCCCCGGCGCACCCCCTTCCTCCCCCCGCCTCCGTGGCCCCGGGACGCTCCCAGCCGCCGGGACCCCCGGCACATGCGGGACCCGCAGCCTGCAGTGCGCCTCCCCCGGCCTCGCTCACCTCCTCCGCGGGGCAGCCGCCGGGCTGGGCCCGAAGGGCCGTGCTCCGTGGCAGCTCCGCTGCCCAGCTCCTGCCCCAGCGCCAGCTCCCCCCAACTGCAGCCCCAGCCCCCAAATGTGGGCCTGCCCTTGCCATCAGCCCCACCTGGGGCCTGTCCTGCCACCCAGCTCCCCCTGGCATTCATCCCAGCCCCAGGGCCCGCAGCTGTGGGCCTGCAGGAACTGGGCAGGGGGCCTGGCCATCAGCCCCTTCAGGGACAGCTGGGGCTGCCAGGGCAGCAGAGGCACTCCCACTCTCCTGACAGCAGCTTGCTGAGAGCTGAAGGGAGAGCCCTGCCTGGGATGTAGAGTGCGGAAAGGGGAGTATGCGGAGCACAAGAGAACAAATCGAGAGCTCTGGGTGCAACACAAGTCAAGAAAAAAAAAAAAAAAAAAAAAGAACAACGATAGAGCAAACAGAGTGACTCGGGGGGCACCAAAAGGAGGGCCCTGGGGCACACCCAGAAGCACCCAGAAAACTCCAGGACAGGAGAAAAAGCTAAACAGAGACCTCTGCGGCGTGCCGCAAAACACACACGGGGCCACGGGGCGCACCGAAAGGCACGCAGAGGGCTCGGGGGCAACCCAGAATGTGAACTGAGGGGTCCTGAGGGCATCAGAGGGCAAGTGCAGGGCTCTGGGGCAGACCAAAATACAGAGGAAGGGCCTTGGCGCACACCAGAGGGGTCACCAGGCACGCCGCAGGGCTCAACGCGGCTGACAGGATGGCGCCTGCAGGCTGCCCCAGGCACACGAGCGACACTGCGGAGTGCCAAAAGCAAATCCGGGAGCGGTTCGGGGACCTCACGCAGCCCTGGAGGGGCTCTGGCAGCCCTCGCGATGAGGGGAAACACCCCCAAGAGCCCCGAGGGTCCAGGCAACGCAAGGGAAATTCCCCGCAGCTCTGGGAACAGCACCGGGCACCCTGGCAAGCGCAGGCACTCCCAAGTACATGGGACTCGGGGACCAGCTCCCAGCCCCGGACACAATGCGTAACCTCCTGCCTCAGGCATCGTGTTCAGGCAAACCGCCCTGGAGCTCGGCACCAGCGTGCCTCCCCTTACCTACGATATCCAAAGAGTCACCGCCGCACCAGCGTCTGTCCGTACGTCCGTCCGTCGGGGAAGGGTCAGCTCCTGCCCCTGCCCTCGACATGGCAGGTGTCCGAGTAGCCTCCCCCCAGTGCTTTTTCCTTCAGGGCTAGGATTCAGCTCGGAGAGCTGAGAGGAAAATGCCTGATCCCGCCTGCCTGCACTTCTGCCCCAACCCAGGCCAGAGCCCCTCAGGTTACTTAGTCCTCAGCGCTGCCTCGGGGAGGCCAAAATAACTGCTAACGGTCATTAGCCATACTTACCCTAGTTACCCGTGCCAGAACGCCTCCTCCTGTAGCAGTTCCTGGTGATATCGAGGGGCCGCTGCATTCTGGCTTCCTTGTTTCATCCCCTCCCTTCGGTATTAACCGCAAGCAAACGCTCGTCCGTCTCTTCTCCTCGTCAGCATTTGCTGTCCTTGGTTCCACCTCTGTAAGGAAGCGATAAACTCGCGTTTTACTTCCAGTGAAACGCTTAGGTTTATGCATGATCTTTTTCTCTTTACCCTGTTTTCTTTTCCCCCCTTTTTTTTCTTTTTTTCTTCTTCTTTTCCTTAAGGGAAAGGTCTTAATACGGCACTTTGCACCATACGTTGCAGGGTAAACGGTCTGGAAACGTTACACACAGCAATTAGGGCTAGGTTATTAGGCAGGCGGGCACGTCGCCTAATACCTTCCTAACGCCATCTTCCACGAAACCTTATTTTTATTCCGCTTCAGTGTTATTGTTACTGTTCGCAAACCCTCGTATGCATGCGCTTAACCGACAACTCTCTCGGTCTTTAACTACGTGGAGGAACGACAGCCCTCGATTTGCCTGTCTCCCTTTCAGACCTATTACCTTTTTGAGACTGCTCCTAGCTTCCTCTTACTCTTGCATGCTGGCCTCACAGGCGACGACCAAAACGAACAACTGCATCGCTAGGTCTAGCCCCCTCTCTTCAAGATGTGCCCCTTTGCGGCTTACGTTTCTTGGTCTCTTCAACTTCAGCCGTGGCAATTAATCTAAAAAAGTAAGTATGACATCTATTCCTTTCCGTAGCTGCGTGTACGATAACAAAACAAAAGAGAAACAGCCAAAGCAAAGCTAAGGCAGATACAGGGAACAGCAGCCACAGGGCAGGAACGGGTTACTCAGTCCTCAGCGCTGCCTCGGGGAGGCCAAAATAACTGCTAATGGTCATTAGCCATACTTACCCTAGTTACCCGTGCCAGAACGCCTCCTCCTGTAGCAGTTCCTGGTGATATCGAGGGGCCGCTGCATTCTGGCTTCCTTGTTTCATCCCGTCCCTTCGGTATTAACCGCAAGCAAATGCTCGTCCGTCTCTTCTCCTCGTCAGCATTTGCTGTCCTTGGTTCCACCTCTGTAAGGAAGCGATAAACTCGCGTTTTACTTCCAGTGAAACGCTTAGGTTTATGCATGATCTTTTTCTCTTTACCCTGTTTTCTTTTCCCCCCTTTTTTTTCTTTTTTTCTTCTTCTTTTCCTTAAGGAAAAGGTCTTAATACGGCACTTTGCACCATACGTTGCAGGGTAAACGGTCTGGAAACGTTACACACAGCAATTAGGGCTAGGTTATTAGGCAGGCGGGCACGTCGCCTAATACCTTCCTAACGCCATCTTCCACGAAACCTTATTTTTATTCCGCTTCAGTGTTATTGTTACTGTTCGCAAACCCTCGTATGCATGCGCTTAACCGACAACTCTCTCGGTCTTTAACTACGTGGAGGAATGACAGCCCTCGATTTGCCTGTCTCCCTTTCAGACCTATTACCTTTTTGAGACTGCTCCTAGCTTCCTCTTACTCTTGCATGCTGGCCTCACAGGCGACGACCAAAATGAACCACCGGATCCCCAGCTCTTGCTGCTTCTCTTCGAGATGTCCCCCTTCGGTGGGCTACCCTGCCAAACAAACCAAAAAGACTGCCGAGGCCGCGAGGGTACCAGATTTTCAGACCGCTTCTCCGAGGCTTTCGGGGTGACTGACGTCACCGCTTCGCTTCACGTTACTCACAGCTACCTTCGTCTATTACTTAGGGCTAAACCTGTTTCTGTTTGCAGAGGGGCTTGTTGCTTGTTTAAACTTGACATATAGTCCATAACCTGCTCTGCATGCTCCCTAGTCCCTTCTGCTTTTGCAACACTTGTGGTAATTCAAGGCGGTAATTAAGAGTCCCCATTGTCCCATAGGCTGGAGCGAGACATTGCTGCTGCTCTGAGGAGGTGCCTAAAAGCCACGCTGTTTTCGCTAGCATCACTGGGGCTTCCCAGAGCCCATCGGTGTTCTCTTTGGCTCTTCCCGAGCCTTTTAGGTTTTTTAGGCTATTCCTTAGCCCTCCATTTTAGGGCAATGTTCTCCTTAAGCACTGCGCACAGCACGATTATCCCAGATCAGCCACATCGTGCACACACAGAGGCTTCTGAGAGGCGGCTCAGAAGAAAAGAGAGAAAAGTCTCTTTGTCATCCGCACATTCACCCATCAACACTCTTCACCAGGAAGTGCTGTAACTTCCTGTTTCTCTAAAGCGGGACTGAGTCGAGGCGGAGACGCACATCGCACCCCATCTTTGTTAGAACGCCTCACTGCTGCGGGCACTGGGTCTGGCAGCAGTTTGAGGAATGTTTGGGGCCTTGCACAGAGTGCAGGGGAAGGTCTGGAGTCAGTGACAACATTGCGGCAGGGCTCGGAGGCATTTTGGGGCCTGTGGGGGTGTTGGGGCAGGATTTGTGGGTGGTTTAATGGCTCTGGGGGGGCTGGTTGCAGGAAGGGTGGGACTCTGCGGGGCCCTCAGGGCAGGGGTGCCATCCCAGATGCGTAGTGAGCACACAGGGGTGCCCTACGTGGCTCTCAGCTCGGCGGGAGCAGCCACCGGTCTCCCACCCCACCAGACAGGGGAGCGGGGCGGGGGGGGGGGGAGGAGAGGAGGTGGAGGGATCTATGAGCTCGCAGAGAACGCCAGAGGAGGCAGCAGGGAACTCCCCAAGGACCCCGCGTCCCAGACGAGAGGAGGCATCAGGCTGCCGTGCCGCTGCTAGAGACATCCAGACCCCCGCGCAGACACCCCCCACACACTCCTCCAGGCTGCGTCCGCAGGGGCGAGCGCACGCCCCGGCCCGCGCTGGGGAGGAACCGGGGCCCTACAGGCGACACACGCAAAAGGGAGAGTCAGAGCCGCGCTCCGGCAGACCCGGCGCCGCGCACACCCGGCGCGGCGCGGCCCCCGGCCCGACTCCCCCCCCCGCCCCGCCGCCTCCACGCAGCGACGGCCCCGGCTGGCAGGACACAGCCCGACACCCGCGGCCACCCGAAGGCACACGCTCGCCTCACCTCGCCTCACCGCGGCCCCCACATGCTCGACTCCAGCCTGCCTCTGCCCTCGCCCGCCGCCGTCCAGCCAAAACACCCGCCCTGCTCGCCGCCATCTTGCCCGCCGCCGCACCGCGCGTGCGCCGGCCGCCCAGGGCTCGCGCCGCCGCACCGCGCGTGCGCCGGCCGCCCAGGGCTCGCGCCGCCGCACCGCGCGTGCGCCGGCCGCCCAGGGCTCGCGCCGCCGCACCGCGCGTGCGCCGGCCCAGGACCGCGCGAGAGGGGCGGGGGGAGCGCGCGAGAGGGGCGGGGGGAGCGGAGCGCGAGGGGCGGGGGGAGCGGAGCGCGAGGGGCGGGGGGAGCGCAGCGCGAGGGGCGGGGGGAGCGCAGCGCGAGGGGCGGGGGGAGCGCAGCGCGAGGGGCGGGGGGAGCGCAGCGCGAGGGGCGGGGGGAGCGCAGCGCGAGGGGCGGGGGGAGCGGAGCGCGAGGGGCGGGGGGAGCGGAGCGCGAGGGGCGGGGGGAGCGGAGCGCGAGGGGCGGGGGGAGCGGAGCGCGAGGGGCGGGGGGAGCGGAGCGCGAGGGGCGGGGGGAGCGGAGCGCGAGGGGCGGGGGGAGCGCGCGAGAGGGGCGGGGGGAGCGGAGCGCGAGGGGCGGGGGGAGCGGAGCGCGAGGGGCGGGGGGAGCGGAGCGCGAGGGGCGGGGGGAGCGCAGCGCGAGGGGCGGGGGGAGCGCAGCGCGAGGGGCGGGGGGAGCGCAGCGCGAGGGGCGGGGGGAGCGCAGCGCGAGGGGCGGGGGGAGCGCAGCGCGAGGGGCGGGGGGAGCGCAGCGCGAGGGGCGGGGGGAGCGCAGCGCGAGGCAGCCCAGACCCGCAATGGCCCCACCCTCGCGTGGTCGCAGCGCCGCGCTGCAGCCGGCCGGCTCCCGCGCGCCAACCGCAGCCCGCCGCGCCACCCCGGCGCTCAGGCCGAGCAGCGAGCGCCCCGAGGCTGCTCTGCCCGCGCCCGAGAGAGCGGCGGGCATCAGCGAGCAGGCGCTGGGGCTGCCCCGGGGAGAGAGCGCCGCGGAGCAGCTCCGAGACGGCACTGCCCGTCCCCGCGCCCCCAGGAAGCACCGAGAAGGAAAAGCCCTCTCGGGAAAAGCGCTCCCGGTCCGTGAGCACCGGGCAGGGGGCACGAGCGCGGCCCCTGCGCTTACCCGTCCCCGAGAGAGCGCAGAATAGCGGCCAGCGCGGCGACCGGCAGCGCGCACGTGTGCGCCGGCTGCCCGCAACGGTCTTCGTACGCAGCGGTGGCCGCCGGCGGCTGCAGTGCTGCCTTGTCGACACGCGAGGGCAGCCGTGAGCGCGCCCCCCCTCCCGCGTGCAGTGCCGCCTTTCAGACACGCGAGGGCAGCAAGGAGCAGGGCGCAGCGCTTTCCTGCCCCCCTTGCAAAATACTCGCTAGACAAAAGTGGCTTGGGCTCCTCCCGAACGCTTACCTGGCTTCATTACTACAGCTATTAGGAACCGAAGTGCATAGCCTTCTAGAAAAGGGAACGACCGTCTTTTCAAAACTTCCCGCGACTCCCCAGAATTGTCACTGCCTTGCATCAGCAGCCAGCTTCTTCCAACCCAGCCGCAAGAAACATTTTGCCTTCCCGGCAGAACTTTCTGCTCCCCGGGGGTTCCAAAGGAAACCCGTCACTCACTACTGTCTGTCAAAACGTACCGGAAGCCCTCAAATACAGGACAAGACGCCTTCTCTAAGGAAGCTGACTACTAGGTCTGCTTCACGGCAGCTTCTCCCCAGTATCAGGGCCCACTCAATAAACAAAATAGGACGAGAAATGTCTTAATCTGCTCCAAGTGCTTTCGTATAAGAGAACAACATCAAAACGAGGTATTACTGCATTTAGCCTCCACTACACGTGCTACCCCAGCGCCACGGACTTGCTTTAAAGCATCAGTGACGTACGCGGTCTGGCAGTAATTAATATTCACAGAATGAATACGCACTCGATCGAGTACAGGTGTTCATAAAAAGCTTTGCCAGTGCGTCGCTAGGTAACAAACCTAGACAAGCAGCTATTTGCCCTGATCCTTCGGCTTACATTTCTTCTGCCGGATGTAGTCAAACGTACCTGCATGCAGTGGCCTTGCGAGGCAGTGACACGGTGTCCGTGGGGTGGCTGTTCCAGGGTCTCTCGGGCTGTTCCAGGGTCCTCGGACAGCAACGGTGCTGGTCGACTTTCCCTTGCGCTGCACAGCAGGACAGCTCCGCACCGTGCCCTCCCAGCACCGCCACTCCTCCCAGCAGCTGCCTAACCGGCCCCAATCCTGAGCAAAGCTACGACCCCCAGGAGCCCGCAGCACCCCTCCTACTCTTCCCGCCCTCCCCATTTCCAAGAGGGACAGCCCCAGCCCCCGGGGACAACCCTGCCTGGTCACGCTGCTGTCCGAAAAGCGGATTCGTTGCCCGCTGTGCACTAAGCCAATAATGACACGCTCAGGAGAGACATTTGCTTATTTATTTCAGAGTTGTGCAAGCCTGGCTGCTCGGTGTTTTCCCCACAAATCAAGCGCAACTTCCCCCCCCCGCCCCGGCTTTCCAAGTAGCATTTATACAAGTTGCAAGGTTTGCAACTTTCCCTCTTACACCGGTTGGTTAGTGATTTACATACAATTCTAATATTGCTTACACACCATTTTAAAACTACGCATGCTCAGGGGAGGGGTCTTCACCCGGGCACAGGTCTTTCTGACCTATGGGCGTGATTTTCTTGTATTATAATGAGGACAGTTCAGTTCGGGGATACCTCGAATTCCTTTGCTAAATCGGCAACGTCTACATAGAAAACAAAACATTTTGATTTACTATTTCTTTAAGGCTTTAGCACTTCTAGCATGGCCTTGATTAAAGAATTATTTCCTCCCAGGAAATGGGGGGGGGGGGGGGGGTTCCTCCTCATCTGCCTAGTTTAAACAGCAGGAACACTCTTTCTGAGCTTCCAAGGTTGTCTTGCAACACCATCGGAGATGGAAAACACTTCCTGCCCTGTACCGGGGAAAAACAGGGGCATTCCACTGTCCCCCGTGACCTGTGGGGACTCAGGCGTGAGTGACACACGTCCAGTAAGGAACAGACCCAGCGGGCACTACAGCTCCTGGCCTGCCACGCGGCCACCCGCTGGGAACCCCGCTGGCAGGGACCTGCCGCCGCCGCCCCCCCCGCGGGGCCACCTCGAGAGGCGCAGCATGGTCACCCAGTAGCCCCGCCTGAGAAGACTACACCTCCCAGCATACCGTGCACGCGAAAAGGGCGGCCCGGAAGCCCAGTGCCGGAAGACTACTGCTCCCGGCATGCCATGCCAAGCAACATGGCCGCCCGGAAGCCCAGTGCCGGAAGACTACCGCTCCCAGCATGCCGCGCTCAGAACAAACATGCCCCACCGGAAGCCCAGTGCCGGAAGACTACTGCTCCCGGCATGCCGCGCCGAAAGCTACGGCTCCCCGCAGTCCCGCACCCCAACTCCCGCCCCCCACCCGCAGCGCTGGGGCACCTTTGACCCTCGGCACATTCCGTTCCTTTCCGTCCCGCCCCCCTTCCCCTTCCCCCCTGTCCCCCCGGAAACGGCCGCAGAGCCCCGAGCGCGGCCCCGCCGGCCCCACCACCGGCCCGGGGCTCCCCCGACACCCCCGCGACCGGCCCCGCCTCAGCTCCGACACTGCCCCCGCCCCTCCACGACCCTCCTCCCCCCGCTCCCCGACACGCTCCCGAGCTGACACAGGAGACACCCCCCCCCCCCCCGCGCTCCTCCGACCGCGCAGTAAACCGCACCACAGCCCCGGCGCACCCCCTTCCTCCCCCCGCCTCCGTGGCCCCGGGACGCTCCCAGCCGCCGGGACCCCCGGCACATGCGGGACCCGCAGCCTGCAGTGCGCCTCCCCCGGCCTCGCTCACCTCCTCCGCGGGGCGGCCGCCGGGCTGGGCCCGAAGGGCCGTGCTCCGTGGCAGCTCCGCTGCCCAGCTCCTGCCCCAGCGCCAGCTCCCCCCAACTGCAGCCCCAGCCCCCAAATGTGGGCCTGCCCTTGCCATCAGCCCCACCTGGGGCCTGTCCTGCCACCCAGCTCCCCCTGGCATTCATCCCAGCCCCAGGGCCCGCAGCTGTGGGCCTGCAGGAACTGGGCAGGGGGCCTGGCCATCAGCCCCTTCAGGGACAGCTGGGGCTGCCAGGGCAGCAGAGGCACTCCCACTCTCCTGACAGCAGCTTGCTGAGAGCTGAAGGGAGAGCCCTGCCTGGGATGTAGAGTGCGGAAAGGGGAGTATGCGGAGCACAAGAGAACAAATCGAGAGCTCTGGGTGCAACACAAGTCAAGAAAAAAAAAAAAAAAAAAAAAAGAACAACGATAGAGCAAACAGAGTGACTCGGGGGGCACCAAAAGGAGGGCCCTGGGGCACACCCAGAAGCACCCAGAAAACTCCAGGACAGGAGAAAAAGCTAAACAGAGACCTCTGCGGCGTGCCGCAAAACACACACGGGGCCACGGGGCGCACCGAAAGGCACGCAGAGGGCTCGGGGGCAACCCAGAATGTGAACTGAGGGGTCCTGAGGGCATCAGAGGGCAAGTGCAGGGCTCTGGGGCAGACCAAAATACAGAGGAAGGGCCTTGGCGCACACCAGAGGGGTCACCAGGCACGCCGCAGGGCTCAACGCGGCTGACAGGATGGCGCCTGCAGGCTGCCCCAGGCACACGAGCGACACTGCGGAGTGCCAAAAGCAAATCCGGGAGCGGTTCGGGGACCTCACGCAGCCCTGGAGGGGCTCTGGCAGCCCTCGCGATGAGGGGAAACACCCCCAAGAGCCCCGAGGGTCCAGGCAACGCAAGGGAAATTCCCCGCAGCTCTGGGAACAGCACCGGGCACCCTGGCAAGCGCAGGCACTCCCAAGTACATGGGACTCGGGGACCAGCTCCCAGCCCCGGACACAATGCGTAACCTCCTGCCTCAGGCATCGTGTTCAGGCAAACCGCCCTGGAGCTCGGCACCAGCGTGCCTCCCCTTACCTACGATATCCAAAGAGTCACCGCCGCACCAGCGTCTGTCCGTACGTCCGTCCGTCGGGGAAGGGTCAGCTCCTGCCCCTGCCCTCGACATGGCAGGTGTCCGAGTAGCCTCCCCCCAGTGCTTTTTCCTTCAGGGCTAGGATTCAGCTCGGAGAGCTGAGAGGAAAATGCCTGATCCCGCCTGCCTGCACTTCTGCCCCAACCCAGGCCAGAGCCCCTCAGGTTACTTAGTCCTCAGCGCTGCCTCGGGGAGGCCAAAATAACTGCTAACGGTCATTAGCCATACTTACCCTAGTTACCCGTGCCAGAACGCCTCCTCCTGTAGCAGTTCCTGGTGATATCGAGGGGCCGCTGCATTCTGGCTTCCTTGTTTCATCCCCTCCCTTCGGTATTAACCGCAAGCAAACGCTCGTCCGTCTCTTCTCCTCGTCAGCATTTGCTGTCCTTGGTTCCACCTCTGTAAGGAAGCGATAAACTCGCGTTTTACTTCCAGTGAAACGCTTAGGTTTATGCATGATCTTTTTCTCTTTACCCTGTTTTCTTTTCCCCCCTTTTTTTTCTTTTTTTCTTCTTCTTTTCCTTAAGGGAAAGGTCTTAATACGGCACTTTGCACCATACGTTGCAGGGTAAACGGTCTGGAAACGTTACACACAGCAATTAGGGCTAGGTTATTAGGCAGGCGGGCACGTCGCCTAATACCTTCCTAACGCCATCTTCCACGAAACCTTATTTTTATTCCGCTTCAGTGTTATTGTTACTGTTCGCAAACCCTCGTATGCATGCGCTTAACCGACAACTCTCTCGGTCTTTAACTACGTGGAGGAACGACAGCCCTCGATTTGCCTGTCTCCCTTTCAGACCTATTACCTTTTTGAGACTGCTCCTAGCTTCCTCTTACTCTTGCATGCTGGCCTCACAGGCGACGACCAAAACGAACAACTGCATCGCTAGGTCTAGCCCCCTCTCTTCAAGATGTGCCCCTTTGCGGCTTACGTTTCTTGGTCTCTTCAACTTCAGCCGTGGCAATTAATCTAAAAAAGTAAGTATGACATCTATTCCTTTCCGTAGCTGCGTGTACGATAACAAAACAAAAGAGAAACAGCCAAAGCAAAGCTAAGGCAGATACAGGGAACAGCAGCCACAGGGCAGGAACGGGTTACTCAGTCCTCAGCGCTGCCTCGGGGAGGCCAAAATAACTGCTAATGGTCATTAGCCATACTTACCCTAGTTACCCGTGCCAGAACGCCTCCTCCTGTAGCAGTTCCTGGTGATATCGAGGGGCCGCTGCATTCTGGCTTCCTTGTTTCATCCCGTCCCTTCGGTATTAACCGCAAGCAAATGCTCGTCCGTCTCTTCTCCTCGTCAGCATTTGCTGTCCTTGGTTCCACCTCTGTAAGGAAGCGATAAACTCGCGTTTTACTTCCAGTGAAACGCTTAGGTTTATGCATGATCTTTTTCTCTTTACCCTGTTTTCTTTTCCCCCCTTTTTTTTCTTTTTTTCTTCTTCTTTTCCTTAAGGAAAAGGTCTTAATACGGCACTTTGCACCATACGTTGCAGGGTAAACGGTCTGGAAACGTTACACACAGCAATTAGGGCTAGGTTATTAGGCAGGCGGGCACGTCGCCTAATACCTTCCTAACGCCATCTTCCACGAAACCTTATTTTTATTCCGCTTCAGTGTTATTGTTACTGTTCGCAAACCCTCGTATGCATGCGCTTAACCGACAACTCTCTCGGTCTTTAACTACGTGGAGGAATGACAGCCCTCGATTTGCCTGTCTCCCTTTCAGACCTATTACCTTTTTGAGACTGCTCCTAGCTTCCTCTTACTCTTGCATGCTGGCCTCACAGGCGACGACCAAAATGAACCACCGGATCCCCAGCTCTTGCTGCTTCTCTTCGAGATGTCCCCCTTCGGTGGGCTACCCTGCCAAACAAACCAAAAAGACTGCCGAGGCCGCGAGGGTACCAGATTTTCAGACCGCTTCTCCGAGGCTTTCGGGGTGACTGACGTCACCGCTTCGCTTCACGTTACTCACAGCTACCTTCGTCTATTACTTAGGGCTAAACCTGTTTCTGTTTGCAGAGGGGCTTGTTGCTTGTTTAAACTTGACATATAGTCCATAACCTGCTCTGCATGCTCCCTAGTCCCTTCTGCTTTTGCAACACTTGTGGTAATTCAAGGCGGTAATTAAGAGTCCCCATTGTCCCATAGGCTGGAGCGAGACATTGCTGCTGCTCTGAGGAGGTGCCTAAAAGCCACGCTGTTTTCGCTAGCATCACTGGGGCTTCCCAGAGCCCATCGGTGTTCTCTTTGGCTCTTCCCGAGCCTTTTAGGTTTTTTAGGCTATTCCTTAGCCCTCCATTTTAGGGCAATGTTCTCCTTAAGCACTGCGCACAGCACGATTATCCCAGATCAGCCACATCGTGCACACACAGAGGCTTCTGAGAGGCGGCTCAGAAGAAAAGAGAGAAAAGTCTCTTTGTCATCCGCACATTCACCCATCAACACTCTTCACCAGGAAGTGCTGTAACTTCCTGTTTCTCTAAAGCGGGACTGAGTCGAGGCGGAGACGCACATCGCACCCCATCTTTGTTAGAACGCCTCACTGCTGCGGGCACTGGGTCTGGCAGCAGTTTGAGGAATGTTTGGGGCCTTGCACAGAGTGCAGGGGAAGGTCTGGAGTCAGTGACAACATTGCGGCAGGGCTCGGAGGCATTTTGGGGCCTGTGGGGGTGTTGGGGCAGGATTTGTGGGTGGTTTAATGGCTCTGGGGGGGCTGGTTGCAGGAAGGGTGGGACTCTGCGGGGCCCTCAGGGCAGGGGTGCCATCCCAGATGCGTAGTGAGCACACAGGGGTGCCCTACGTGGCTCTCAGCTCGGCGGGAGCAGCCACCGGTCTCCCACCCCACCAGACAGGGGAGCGGGGCGGGGGGGGGGGGGAGGAGAGGAGGTGGAGGGATCTATGAGCTCGCAGAGAACGCCAGAGGAGGCAGCAGGGAACTCCCCAAGGACCCCGCGTCCCAGACGAGAGGAGGCATCAGGCTGCCGTGCCGCTGCTAGAGACATCCAGACCCCCGCGCAGACACCCCCCACACACTCCTCCAGGCTGCGTCCGCAGGGGCGAGCGCACGCCCCGGCCCGCGCTGGGGAGGAACCGGGGCCCTACAGGCGACACACGCAAAAGGGAGAGTCAGAGCCGCGCTCCGGCAGACCCGGCGCCGCGCACACCCGGCGCGGCGCGGCCCCCGGCCCGACTCCCCCCCCCGCCCCGCCGCCTCCACGCAGCGACGGCCCCGGCTGGCAGGACACAGCCCGACACCCGCGGCCACCCGAAGGCACACGCTCGCCTCACCTCGCCTCACCGCGGCCCCCACATGCTCGACTCCAGCCTGCCTCTGCCCTCGCCCGCCGCCGTCCAGCCAAAACACCCGCCCTGCTCGCCGCCATCTTGCCCGCCGCCGCACCGCGCGTGCGCCGGCCGCCCAGGGCTCGCGCCGCCGCACCGCGCGTGCGCCGGCCGCCCAGGGCTCGCGCCGCCGCACCGCGCGTGCGCCGGCCGCCCAGGGCTCGCGCCGCCGCA